>NW_026068168.1:349260-464260 GCF_014885135.2 Alexandromys fortis | reverse complement strand
AGCCTCTGATTTTCATTTTGTCACAGTGTGCTCTGTGACAAGCCCTAGGGCCCTGCTTAGACCTCACTGTATTCTCTTATCGCAAAGATAAGGTTTCCCTGCAACCCCGCTTTCAATCCTAAATTCTGGTAAGTAAAGGAAGTGTTCCCTATTGAGAGGCAGACAGGATTGAGGAAGTGGGTCCATGTATTGGTTTAGTTTTTACTACTGTGATAAACACCAGATCAATAGCAACTTGGGGAGAAAAAGGTTTATTGTATCTTCCAGCTTCCAGTCCATCACTGAGAGAAGCCAGGGCAGGAATTCCAGCCACGAATCTAGAGGCCAGAACTGAAGCAGAAGCCATGGAAGAACACTGTCTATTGGCCTGGTCAGCTGGCTTTCTTTTTAATTTTTAATTTTTATTTTATGTGTATGTGTGTTTTGTTTGCATATATGTCTGTGGACCACTTGCATTCCTGGTGCCTGAGGAGGACAAAAGAGGGCATCAGATTCCTGGAGCTGTAGTTACAGATGGCTGTGAACCACCATGTGAGTGCTGAGAATCATCCCTGGGTCTTCTGCAAGAGAACAAGTGCTCTTAACCACAGAGACATCTCTCCAGCACCTCAACTTGTTTTCTTATGCAACTCAGTACCACTTGCCCAGAGATGGCGCTGCCCACAGTCAGTTAGGCCCTCCTATATCGATTATTAATGAAGAAAATGGCCTGCAGACATCCTCACAAGCCAATCTAGTGGAGGCAATTTCTCAATGACATTGTTTCTCTAAATGTAACCCTAGGTTGTGTAAAGTTGATGAAAACTAACCAGCTCACTCAGTCAGTAAAACACCTGCCAAGGAAGCAAGGGGCCTCAATTCAGATTCCTGTCACTCAATATAAGCAAGGCATGGGAGCGCTGTGGTGGTTAGAAGGAGAATGGCCCCCAGAGGCTCATATATTTAAATGCTTGGTCCCCTGTCACAGGAACTGGTTGGGAAGGATTCAGAGGTGTGGCCTTATTGTAGGAGGTATGTCACTAAGGTTGGGCTTTGAAGTATGAAAAGCCCAAATCATTCTCAGCTCTCTCGCTCTCTCTGCCTTGGACTTGTGTGTCGATTGCGTTGCGTGGGTTACTCAGTCTAGGGGTTTGTAACCCACTCTGCAATCAGTTATTCCAGGGTCACGGAGGGGCGCTACCTGGAAGGGAATGAGCTAAGACAGAAAAAGGAGGCCAAGCAGATTTGTCAAAGCCTCTGTTTATTAGGGACGGGTTACAGTTTATATATGGTAAGGAATGGGGAGCAGGGCAACTAGATTCTTGCCGCGTGTTCCAGGTCACGTAGGCCAGGAGGTCACAAGTTGCCACACCTAGTTCCCTGGATAGCTGGAATGTGAGGCGGGTTCCGCTAACAGATTAACAGTTAATTGGGTGAGGGGCAGGTTTTCTCAATAGAACATAATTATGGGTGTGGGGTTCTCTGCAGACTCCCCAGGATGATGGTTCCTGTAATGATTTTTAGGGGGGAAATGTCTCGTTACACTTGTGGATTGGATATAAGCTTTCAGCTACTGCTCCAGTGCCATTCCTGCCTAGCTGCTGCCAGGCTCCCCACCATGATGATCATACACTCTAACCCCCTGGAACCATGAGCTCCCAAATTAAATACTTTGTCTTATATATCATCGTAGTAATGGTGTTTTGTCATGGCAACTGAAAAGTAACTAAGAGCCAAGTGGTGGTGGCTCACACCTTTAATCCCAACACTTGGGAAGCAGAGGCAGGCAGATCTCTATGAATTTGAGGCCAGTCTGGTCTACAGAGTGAGTTCCAGGACAGTCAGGAATGTTACACAGAGAAATCCTGTTTCGAAAAACCCTAAAAACAAGATTTAAGAAAAGCAAATACATATAAACAAATAAATGAAACAATAACAATTTTTCCCAATAAGGAGTGATAGAGGAAAACACATTGACCTCTGGCTTTCACATACTTTCCTTCATAAATGTGCACACCTACATGAATATGTATATATACTACACGTCACAAATATACACCAAACCCCAAAAAAGGTAGGCAGCCTAGATGTGCCATGTCCAACTTAAAGGAAGACACTGCTCTTACCACATTCTTCTGGAACAGGCTACTACTACATTATCACAAAGACCATAAACCCAAATTTCTTGAGTTACCTCTTTGATGACCTGGATACACCTTGCTCTCCCAGAATCAAGCTGACTGTGGAAAACCAATAAGATAAAAATAAACGGAGGCCAGCTTAGAAGGCTATAAACCATGACCTCCTGCATTGGTTACTTTTTTTATTGCTGTGACCAAGTACCTAACAAGAAAGAACTTAACAGAAAGGGGGTATGTCTGTGCTTACAGTTCCAGGGGACAACGCTCATCATGAAGGCATGTCAGCAGGAGCATGGGGCAGCTGTTCACAATTCATCCATAGGAAGCAGAGAGAAAGCAGGAAATTGGGCAAGGTTATAAACCTCAAGACCAGCCCACTTTGAGTGACTTCCTTTGCCAGGTTCCACCTCCTAAAGGTTCCACAACCTTTCCAAAGAGCATCACCAACTGGGAGCCAACCTGGCACACTCCATCTCTACCTTCTGCCTAACTGCCCCATTCCATGAGCTAGGTCCTCCAGCAGGTAGGGAGGGACTGAGGTGTGCAGGCCACTGGGAAGAGTAGAGGACAAACTACCATATATACATTGCTTCCTGTCGGCAAGCCCAAGGGTCTGCCATACTTTGACCACTGGGTATGAGATCAAAAGCTCACCAGCAAATTTGCTTCTTCTCTCCCATGGAGTTTTTTTTCTCTTACTTAAATGTATTTTTTTAATTAATAAACAAAATGACTCTGGGAAGGACTCTGCAGAGGTTCTGGCTGTCTGGGTGCTTGGCAAAGATTTTTAACAGCCTATTAAAAGGCAAGCAGCCCGGATCTGCTATATCCAAACAGATCAGCAGCCAGGCAGGCGCCCTGGGCAGCTGAGCAGGGCTTCCAAAGTCTCCATTCCTGATCTCCATCAGTCAACTTTACATAATCAGGAAAAATCACCTGTAAATGAGTGCTAAACTACAGAGTCGAAAGTTAACTTAGGCCTGAAGTGTAGCTCTGTTAGTAACGAGCTTGTCTAGCATGGAGGGAGCCCCAGCTTCCATTCCCAGAACACTGTAACAGGGAGGGAGTGATCACATACTCCTGAAATGTCACCACTCCAAAACTGAAGGCAAAAGGACTAGGAGTTCAATGTCATCATTGGCCACATAGTGAGTCTGAGATAACTGGGCTACATTCAGTCATGTCCAAAAAAGAGAAAGAAAGGATGGAAGAAAGAAAGAAAGAAAGAAAGAAAGAAAGAAAGAAAGAGGGAGGGAAGGAGGGAAAATAAAAAATGTTTTGTTTATAATTAGGTTTGATTTTAGCCCAAGTAAACAACAAAATGACCGGTCCTCTAGAAAGGCTATCCAGTCAATTATAACACCCAGTTCTTGCTCTTTAAAAGCCGAAAAGCCAGTAAGATGCCAGGTGTATTAGCTCATGCCTTTCATTCTAGCTCTCTGGAGACAGTGCCAGGAGGATCTCTGTGAGTTTGAGGTCAGCCTGGTTTATGTAGTCAATTCAAAGCCAAGCGGAACTACACAGCAAAAAGAAAAGAATAAAAGCTGTTAAGATAAATTGTAGAAATATTCGTTTGAGTGAACATTAAAAAAATTTAAGTGTAATCTGCAGAAAAGGGGGGTGGTTGGTGAGATAATGCGGCGAGTTAAGGTGTCTATTGACAAACCTGACAACCTGAGTTCCATCCATGGCAACCACATGATGGAGGGGCAGAACTGACTTCTACAACTTGATGTTTACCTACACCTACATGCACACACAGAGAAAGAGAAGAGACAGAAACAGAGACAGAGGGGAAAAGTAAATATAAGTTTAAATTTAAGAGGAAAAAAAGCAACATAATGAAGCATTGCATTTTCAAAATCATATGCGCGAGAGCCCTTAAATAACACATTCTTATACTGTTTCTATGAGATGGGATTATCAACATTGTGGAGAATAGGGGCACAAGCTTCATTTTATCACTCACAGCAAACTGAGGAGTTCTCCTATTCTTCTAAGGATTCCCAACTCAGGCCTAAGCAAGATTCATGGCTTTGATGCAGAAAAATGATCTTAAAAAAATAGTTGATATGAAGCAAAGTTAAAGTATAATAATGATCTTAGTATGGATTTAAGCATTCTGAAAAATAATCTGACTCAAGATCATGGGAGTATACTTTTTAAAAGAGACACACTTCAGTGTGTGTGTGTTTGATGTATACATGTGTGACTATGGACATGCCCTGACATACATGAAGTGATCAGAAGACAACCTTAGTGCTGGTCCTCATCTTTTACCTTGTTTGGGACAGACAAACATTTGGTAGCATCCATGATTCCTATCCAGCATCCAGGATCTCCTATCTCCTCCTCACATCTCTCTGTAGGAGCAGAATTACAGATATAAACCGAGTATTCTAGTCTTATACAAGTCTAAGGACTCTTACTCAGATCCTCTTGCTTGCATAGCAAGTACGTTTATCAACTAAGTCACCTCTACAGCACATCACATCATTGTCTCTGTACTAGTCATACAGGATTTGGGTAAGTTGAAATTATTATCTTTAAATGTTTGCTAAGGGACTTAAATGAATTCACAAGGTGGTTTCTGAGGGACTCCTGACAGATTAAAACTGATAACGTCAAAATTTAGACCACAAAAGTAGAATTTTTTTGTTTTAAACAAAGTTAATGACCTTTTTCTTTCAATTCTTGGGAAGTCTAAGGAAGGAATGAAGCCCTACATAAGGTCATTTATCATCTGGTCTTAAGCTAACATCCTTTCTATATTACCATAATACTATATCTACATAGACAAGGAATAGTCATTATCTGGATGTCAGCAACTTTCACAACAAAACAGAAATGATCATGGCCCAAATAACATGTTCCAGTGTGGAAATGGTTAGACAAATCCAGAACAGAGGACAGTCATAAACAGGGCATTCTCAAAAGACATTGGTGGGGACATCAGGTAGGCAGGTTCCAAACATTAGGAAAACTCTAAATGACAGGTTTCAGATATTAGCTGTAGGGTTGATAGGAGTCACTGGTCTAAGATAATACATTCCAAAGGTTTTGCCTGACAGTCAAAGGATGTTAAAGCAGATATAGAGACTGGTGATAGTCCAACATAATTTTGGCTCTTGATATACAACATTCTAACTTTCACCATGAGAAACTTCTACTCAGTCAGTTGAACTGAAAAGTCTTCAACATATGACTGACTTATTTTCAAAATGTATTTGTTGGGGCTGGAGAGATGGCTCCACAGGTAAAAACAGTAGCTGTTCTTCAAGAACCCAGCACCCACATGTCAGCTTACAACCTCCTGATGGAGGAAGGTAATTGGTTAATTATAATAAACCAACTGCTTGGCCTCATAGCTTAGAACATAGATGGGAGGAATAAACAGAATAGGATGCTGGGCGGAAGAGGAAGTGAGGTCAGACTCTGCTCTGCTCCTAGAGAGACGCCATGCTCCGCTCTCCCTGGCAGATGCATGCAATGAAGCTCCTCAGACCCAGGATGGACATAGGCTAGAATCTTCCCGGTAAGCGCACCTTGGGGTGCTTACACACATCATTAGAAATGGGCTAGTCCAGGTGCGAGAATTAGCCTATAAGGGCTAGAGTTCATGGGCCAAGCAGTTGGTTTATTATAATTAACCAATTACCTTCCTCCATCAACCTCCATTAACTCCAGTTCTAGGGGGTATAACGCCTTCATATGGTCTCCTTGGGTACCAGGCATGTATATTATGCTCAAATATACATACATTCACACATATAAAATGAAGAAAAATTTAAACGATAGATTTGTTTATTTATGTATATATGTCCATGTACATGAGTGTGTATGTGTATGTGCTGTCGGGGCCCCTGAGGGTCCAACATAAATTCCCTAATTCCCTAACCCGGCAGGAACGGAGTTGCAAGGAAAAGAACTGATACAGTTTACACAGTCATCATGGAAAAGGCCAGAATCCCCGTTTATTGTCCAAACATTTTATATACCCACACCAAATTGAGCAGGGAAAACACATTACGCCATCACCTAGGCAACCAGGTGCCTAGGCTCAAGTCACATCAGCGTCTAGCAGTCAGGTAGGCCCTGAATTAGCATCTCTATAAGACACCTTCCAAATTACAAAAGGAAGGAAGCACCAAACATCTGAACTCCTACGTCATCAACTTCAGTCAAACATCTCTTCTCAGGTAATCCACATTTTAACAAAAGAAGCTAGGAGCAAGCATCCTGGCTTTTGTTAAGGGCAGAGACAGCTTGTCTGCAGAGCTACGTGATCAGCTCGGACCGTGGTAATGGCTTTTGTGCCATATCAAAATATGGGCCCACAATGTGCCACATGCATGCAGTACCCTCCGAAGCTGGAAAAGAGCAAGAGATCCCCTGGAGCTGAAGTTAGACAGTTGTGAGCCACCTTGTAGGTGCTAGGACAAACTCAAGTTCTCTACAAGTGCTCATAACCACTGAGCCATCTCTTTGTATAAACCAGGGGTAGCTTTATAAAGTAACGCCAGTTCAGAATATATCAGCCATGGGCAGTTAATTGCACTGCAAGTAGATATATTTTGTGACAATTGTCCAAAGTAAAAATTTAGAACAGTATCAGTATGTTAAATTATCTGGGGTTTGTGTTGTTTTAATCATATTAGCATAATGTTCCAGCTTACTTAGCATGACTGGATGAGGTTAAACATGGTCTGAGATTCATGAGACCCAGTTAGGAAGTGTTCATCAGCTTTTTAGTGTGAGTTGTTCCATTTGTTTCTTATAAGTACAATTATGTGTGTGGTGTACAATGCAATTAGATGGTGTATCAGAATGGCAACAAAAAAGCACCAGTATAATGTGTCATCTAACACCACAAGAAAGTCTCTTTTATGGCCACCTTCTAAAGAAGTAAACAGATTACCAGGACGTGGGTGATGGGCCAAGAGCCCCATTACTCCAGACTGGACACAAACCAAAGACCCTGCAAATGTGAGTACCAACCCACGTTATTGTGTATATTTATTTAAGAATGTATGAATATCTGCAGGGAAAACATGATTCCTCTCTCACTCTATGTATGTCTCCATGTAAACTCCTGAGAAGGACACAAATATATTACCTGGCATGAAAGACAGGAAATATTCCCACTGAAAGTACACATGGCAAACAAAGTGGTGGTGGCACATGCCTTTAATCCCAGCACTCAAGAGGCAGAGGCAGGCAGATCTCTGTGAGTTTGAGGCCAGCCTGGTCTACAGAGCGAGTTCCAGGACAGCTAGGGCTGTTACACAGAGAAATCCAGCCTCAAAAAACAAAACTGAAAAAAGAAGTACACACAACACTAAGGATCTGGAGCTTAGTTGCTTTCTCGTTGCTATAATAAAAATACCCTGACAAAAGTAACTCAAGGAATAAAACGTCTGTGTGAGCTCACAGCTCCAGAGAGGTACAGTCCATCACAGCAGGGAAAACATGGCAACAGGCAGGGAAGGCAGGATGGCAGGCACAGAAGGCTGATTGGTCACATTGTAACCCCAGTCAGGAAGCAGAGAGTCAAAAGGAAGCCAGGCCTGGCTATAAAACCTCAAGGCCTGTTCACAATGACTCACTAACCCCCAACAAGGCTTTATCGCTTAAAAGTTATATAACCTATCCACAGAGCAACATCACCAATCCTGGGAACCAAGTATTGGTGTGGGAGAATTGTCTGTATTCTGTCAACCATGTTTTAAATAAATGCTGATTGGCCAGGCAGGAAGTATAGGTGGGTCAACCAGACAGGAAGTAGAGGTGGGGCAATGAGAACAGGAAAATTCTAGGAAGGAGGAAGCCCATTTCTCCCAGTCCTGCCCAGACCACGAAAGAAGCAAGATGTGACCTACCCTGCTGAAAAAGGTACCGAGCCATGTGACTAACATAGATGAGAATAATGGGTTAATATAAGTTACAAGAGTTAATAAGAAGCCTGAGCTAATGGGCCAATCAGTTTATAACCCAATATAGGCCCCTCTGTGTGATTTTCTCTGGGACTAAACAGCTGCGGAACCAGGCAGGACAGAAACCCCAATAGGCAGCCCCCACACACACACGCACTACAAAGTATTCATATATAGAGAAGCCTGTGGGGGACGTTTTACATTCAAACCAAAACATATAATCCCAACTGTAGGAGGCAAAGATAAGAAGGTTGTAGTGAGTTTGAGGCAGTCACAGCTAGACTATGAGACCATGTCTTTTAAAAGAGAGAGAAAAAGTAGAAAACAGAGAAGAAACGAGAACGGAAAGAAAAGTTAACACAGGACACATATAACAAAAGAAAGTTGATACACATTTTAGTGATCTCCACAGTTACCAAAAACCTGTACTAGGAAAGTATTTGATTCCTTGAGATGAACTAGAGTAGGGGTTTTCAATTTTTTTAATGCAATTCCATTTCTGTGTCAATTAGATTTTATGTATTCTTAAAGATTTTTTTTTTACTTTTAATTATTTATCTGTAGGGGTATGTATACTTTAATGCAGGTGCCCTTGGAGGCCAGAGGTGTTGAACCCTCAGCAGCTGAAATTACAGATGCTGGTGAGCTGCCCAACATGGGTACTAGAAACCAACTGCAGGTTCTCTGCAAGAGTAGTGTGGGTTCTTAACTAGTGAACCATCTCTCTAGTTCCTATGTTTTTCGATGTAAGTCAGAAGATTGAGGAACAGAGTTACAGGTGATCTGTAACACAGGACTGCAACCATTTGATGGCTTAACCAGGGTTAGAGAAGACTGACTTCCAAGATGGCTGTGTTCATTGTTACCTGGATTTAAAAGGCCTCAATTCTTCATCGCCAACACCTGCCTCTCCATGAGACTACTCCACTGTCCTCAAATGTCACATCAGACATCTCCAAAAGTATCATAGTTATAGACTTGTGTTGAAGCTTTGATCTCCAGTGCACTAAGCATTCTGCCATCTGAGCCACACCCCAGCTCTTCTTCCTTCATCCCTTTTTTCCTTGTTTCTTTCTTTCTTTCTTGCCTTCTCTTTTCCTTCCTCCCTACCATAATTCTTTCCTTCCTTTTTTCTTCTTGGTGGAGTTAAGGGAAGTTATTCAAGGCAGGAACAGGGAGATAGAAACTAAGGAGGAACTGCTTGCTGACTCACTCTCTGGATCCATGACTCATAGGTTCATGCTTACCCAGCTTTTTTATATAGCCAAGGATCACCTTCCTAGGAAACAGACACACACAGTGGGATGGCCCTCCTGTACCAAGTAACAATCAAAAGAATCCCCCATAGACATGCCCACCAATCACTCTGATCTAGTCAATTCCTCAGTCAAGGCTTTTCTCTCAAATGGATGACTCTAGGCTGTGTCAAGACAACAAAGCTAACTAGGACAGTACATTATCAAAATTAATTCAATCTGACGTTTTAGCATTTTATGTTATAGTGGAAATCTTTATATAGTAAATATACACCTATGTGTATATAGCATATACATACAAGCACAAACATACACACTTATATAGAAAAGAACAAACAGATAAATATAACTGTTATGGCTTCCAACATTTTTTTCTCACATCCTGATCTTTAGCGCCTTGGTTTCTCCATCTACAGAATGAATCAAGGCAACTGGAGCATGTTGTTTACAGGTTTAAACATGGGGATTAGGAAAGCTCTGCATTTCTTTCTTGCCTTTCTTTTCTCCTGAGAGCACAGGCATTCTGCAGAAGACTCAAGTTCAATTCCCATCATCCATGTCAGAAAGCTTACAACCACTTGTACCTCTAGCTCCAAGAAAGCTGAGGCCCTTTCCTGGTCTCCATGGACACTGCACAGACACACATACTCACGCATGCACGTGGTGGTTTGAATGAGAATGGCCCCTTAAGCTCATACATTTGAATACTCGGTCCCCAATTGGTGGACCTGTTTGAGAAGGATTTGGTGCTGTGGCCTTGTTGGAGGAGACATGTTACTGGGGTGAGATTTGAGGTTTCAAAAGTGTACACAGTTCCCAACTATCCCTCTCTAAATTCTACTTGCAGATAAGAATATGAGCTCTCAGCTACTGCTCCATGTTCATGCCTACCTGCCTGCCACCATGTTCCCTTGCCATGATGGTCATTGACTAGCCCTTTGTTAAGCCCCCAATAAACTATTTCTTCTGTAAGTTGCCTTGATCATGGTGTCTTATCTCAGCAATTGATAAGTAATTAAGACAATGCACTTTTTAAAGGATGTTGTAGTTCTTCAACCATTCAACTGAAGCTAAGAGAAAGACATGCTTGTGAAATGACCTTCTGGACTTCTTCAGCCCTCAGAGCATATTTGAGGAGAAATATAAACATACTCAATCTGAATCAAAATCTGCTGTCTTTTTTCTTATGTATTTTCTTATATGAATTTATTTCCCTGATGTTGGGCAGGGGGCATGTTTATGGCAACACTATGTGTCAGAGTTGGTTATCTCCTTCTACCCTATGGGTACTGTGGACAATTGATTATGAGACTTGGTAGCATGCGCTTTTTTTTTTTTTTTTTTTTTTTTTTTTTTNCGAGACAAGGTTTCTCTGTAGCTTTGGTGCCTGTCCCGGAACTAGCTCTTGTAGACCAGGCTGGCCTCGAACTCACAGAAATCTGCCTGCCTCTGCCTCTCGAGTGCTGGGATTAAAGGCGTGCGCCACCACCGCCCGGCGGTAGCATGCACTTTTACCTGCCAAGCCATCTTGCCAGCCTGATTCAATGTATTTTTAATTAATGTGTCCATATCACATTAAGAATGATTCTTATAAACAAAGCTCAAATAATAGCTGAAATAAAATTTTCCACCTCCTTTTGATTTTCCAGTCTGCAGCCTCAAGTAATGCTTCTTATAAAACACAATGTGCTTCTGCAGATGACTGGTGATTTTCCCCTAATATGTTCTAATTCTAACTATTTTCCGAGAGCCAGATTTGACAATTGCTCCCACAGCTATAAAAAGCATGTGTATTCTGAGAAATAAAAGATGAGGAAACGAGAGGAAAAAGATACAAAGGGAATTTTGAAAAAGCTGGTGCAGTCTGTCTGGTTGCAGCTCGAGCCAAGAATATGATGTCCCGAGAAGATAATTCTCTCCAGCAGTTTCAGAAAAGGAAGGCAAAGCAAATGGAGCCTGTGCATGAATCCATCAAAGGAGTGGGGGAAGCTAGCTTAGGAGCTGCCCCTTCTCATTTGCACACTTTATTTTGGAAACATTAAAGACAAATGATGATTAGATCCGGTTAAAGAACCAGCCCAACTTTCTTTGTGGTTTATCATTTCAGTAGGGTTTTCCTGAGGGAGTTGTTTCTTGGTTTAGTTTGGGGAGATATTTGGGGGATTGTTTTCCTTTTCATGTGTTTGTTTATTTGTTCTTTAAAAAAAAAACCCTCAAGGTGGACCATATATCCATCTTTCCATCTGCATATTTGACAGTTCAGCAACACCAGTGTCAGTAAAGAAGAAAAACCAATCCCCCCCCCCAAAAAAAAGCAACAGAAATGGAAAATCTGCAAAAATATAGTTCTCCTGAGTGTTTTAAACCTGACGACTATTAAAATTGGGTTCTCTAAAGTAACTATGAACTTGGATGGAAGAAAGGAGTCAGTATGAAGGGGGAGGGAAACAAGAAGAGTAAGAGGGGCAAATATGAGCAAAGTACATCTTCATATACATGTATATGAGAACGTCACAAGGAAGCTCATTATTGGGAGCTGGTGAGATGGCTCAGTGGGTAAAGTGCCCTCCATGTAAGCACAGGGACCTGAGTTCAGATCCTCAGCATGACCTCGCCATTCAGTAACATAGCCTACCTTTAAAAATAAGATGGAGAGCAATCAAGGAAAACACACAGAGCCAAATCACTCACCTTCACATATGCACATACTGGCATAGATATGTACATATACTACAGAGAAGGGCACACAGAGAAAAGAGACTCATAAAATGAACCAATTCTTTTGTTTTGTAGCTAACAAATAAATTAATAAAAGAACAACAACAAAAAATGACAGCTGGTCCCAGTTACAGAGATTTTGGCTTCCAGAATCCCAGCCTTGCTTTCTGTGGATTAGTGTATTCTGAGAGCCTCTTTCTGCAGCCTGTGCCTGTGTTCTGCTTACTATACAAGGAACGCACAGTTCTTGTTCCAAGGGGGAGCTTAATGAGCCATGAGGCAATGCCTTACGTCACAGAGCCGCCCTGAGACTCTGAAGCGGCTTCCCACGAGGATGTGGTAGGAGGCTCTGCCAACACCCAGGAGGCAGCATAGTGTTCTTCTCCCACATTTACAGACTCCTCCTTCAGAGGCTGCCCTGCGTGGGCGGCTTGATGGAATCTGACACACAACAGCGTGCTAACTGACTTGCACATTCAGAACTTCCCAGCTCTTTCTGCATGTGAATGCATCCATGATTAAACAACAGCACAGACGGATGTGTTCTATACCTAATGAACTGTGGACTTGGATTGACATTTTTTGTATTGAGGATCCTAAGTACATATAACTTCTAACCAAGCATAGTAAAAATAAAATATAACTCAAAGCTTAAGAGTGATTCAGGAACTGGTAAGATGATTGGGTACCTGAGCTTGATCCCCCGGCCTTGCATGGTGGAAGGAGAGAATTGACTCCTGAAAGTTGTTCTCTGACATACACACACACGCATACATACACACACACATGCATACACACACGTATACACACAGACAGACACACACGTATATACACACACGCATACACATGCATACACACACGTATATACACACACAATACACACGCACATACAGGCACATGCATACACACACACACTATAAAGACAAATAAGAATTTTATATATATAGTTTGACTGGTAATCTTTAAAGTTTGCAAACACTGAACATAGAGCTTTCTAACATTAATTCAACATTTCTTCACAGAGCCAACATCCCACCTTCTATAAAGTCACTTTTTCTCATTATATTCTGATAAAGGGAATTGTCACAGCCCATTCACCTCCCCAAATTTTTCTGTGGCTATGTACAATAGCCAACAACTTTATGAATTATAAACTACAATTGATCATTTACTTTTCAAAACTAGAAATGAAATTAAAAAGTGTGGGGCATGAGTTTATTTTTTTCTATAGAACAAAGTGAATTGGATGAGTTGGGAAGGCTTTTGAGATTAAAATTTTAAGTGTTTCATCAAACATTTGCATTGGAGAAAGATTACACTGAAATTTTTTTTTCTTCATGCATGGAAGGGGCTGCATTTTAACAGCTACATTATAAACAAGACTATTCTGAGTATAGGAAACCTTATATTCTTAAGAAGCATATTATGATGACGGAGGAAATGGTTCGTTGTAAAAATTAGTTTGTTGTACAAGAATAAGGAAAAAAATCCCCAGCACCCACATAAAAAGCCAGGGATGGCCATACATGTGCTTGTAACCTAGGACTCTGGGAGGAAGAGACAGGAGGATCTCTGGAGTTGGCTGGCTGTTGGCCTATCTCCAGGCTCAGGGAGAGACCCTGTCTCAGAGGAATATGGTAGAAAGTAATAGAGCAGGACACCTAATATCCTCCTATGGACTCTAGGACATACACATGCACATATACTCACACACGAATATGTATACACCCAACACACTCTCACACACAAAGTAATTAATTAAGGAAATGTTTTTCTTGACATAAAGGCCTACAAACCAGATTGGCACCCTCGGTGTGTTTATCATCTTGTTCTACCTACATGGAGTTGAGATTTTTGGCACGTGAGCCAATGTCTCATTTAGACAAGTATACCACACAATCAACTACAAGGGCTCATAGAAAAATGGAATGACTCAGCTCGGGAAGTTCTAGGACTAAATCCAATAATCAGAAGGCCTCCAAAGAACACAGCCTGTCATGCACGACGAACTTTAAAACAAAAATTCATAAAGTGTTCACATTGTAACCGGGGTTTCTCAAGCATGGAAAATGGCATTCTGGGTTCAAGATAATTATTCAAAATATAAAAATATGTGTTCAGTAGAACTTCCTTCAGCAAAATGTTAGTCCATCCACAGCGCCACCTTGACCCAAAATTCAGTGTCTAATTTCTCAAGGAAACACTCTCTAAACACAAAGAAGAAACTGAATCTGACTCAAAGGTTTCCTATATTTATGGACTGTATATTATTCAAGCTGGAGAAATGGCTCAGCAGTTAAGAACTCTTGCTGCTCTTTCAAAGGTCACAGGTTCTGTTCCTAGCATTCTCATGATAGCTCACAACCATCTGTAATTTCAGTTCCACTGGATCCGATGTCTTCTTCTGGCTTCTGTGAGCACCAGGCAGGCATGTGGGGCATACATATGCAGGTAAAGCACCCATACTTTATTATTTTTTAAAATAATATTTTTTTTAAAAAAAACCTTCAGTACTTCCTATGACAAGTCAGTTGGTTTAAGTATATAGCATTCAACCAGCATTACATATTCAATTTGCCAGTGACCGCCAGGTTTAGCGCTGTTAATGTTCCTTTCTGCAATAAAGAAAGTGAAGTTCACAAAAAGGAAGATATTCTGTCCAATTCATACAGCTAGTACAGGCAGGTGAAAATTTTAACCCAAGGAGGTTTGGAAGTTGGACATGTACTCAGAAAGCTGAGGCAAGAGGATTGTGAATGATTGATCAGCATGTGAGCTGAAGGATGGAAAGAAAAAAAAGCCTAATGCCTAGGTCGGAATAGTAGAGAGCTCATATAGCAAGCAGGAGGCCCTACATTCAATCCCCAGCAAGACAAAAGAAACAGAAGGGGCTGGGGAGATGGCTCAGTGGTTAAGACCACTGACTACTCTTGCAGAGGACCCAGTTTCAGTTCCCAGCACACATATGACAGCTCACAACCACCTGTAACTCCAGCTCTGCTATCATCTTCTAGAATGCACAGGCACCCAACCCATTCACACAGAGACACATATACACAGAGGTAAAAACAAATCTTTAAAAAATAAAAACAAAGACAGGGGAGCAGGGGAAAGAAGAAAAACTAAATCAGGACCCAGAGATATAGCTCAGCGGTAGAGTGCTTGCTTAGTATGCACAAGGTCCCAGTACTAAAAGCAAAACAATCTAAAAGAAGTCAGTGCAGGCCAGGCATGCTGGTATACTACCCATAATCCCAGTCAGAAAGGAACTGCTGCCTTGTTATTGATAGCTGTCTGGGGGTGGGGGGTCACCTTGCAAGCAATTTCCAGCTCCACTCACGCTTCCAAGCTTTAGGGAGATTCTGGCTCTGAACCACTCAATCAAGCTGCTCCCAAATTCCTTGGCCCAGGAACTCTGCAAGAGCCCATGTTTGTTGTTTTAAGCTTCAAGGGAATGATGTGTTAAGCGGCCATAGATAAGAAATCCGCCAGCAGTTCAATGCAGAGGACTTCACACAGAATAGCCTGGGCCCTTTCATTTCACAGCGCTGCCTTTTCTTCACCTTCTAAATGTTTTGACCTTCTCATCAGACATTTTCCCTGTCTCTGTAATCTTTGCCAATTATGTCACCACCTTTTTCAGCATCCATGTATAGTAGTAGGTCCTACATTCTTGGAACAGAAATCTCTTCTCAGTTATAGGAGTTAGGAGAAAGAATGCCAGAGCAGTTTGGATCATGACCCTATTTCCACCACCAATTTGAGGGCTTGTCAATAACAAAACCACTAGATTCATATTTTTGGATGAATGCATGAACTGCGGTCAGAACAACTCTAACGCTAAGCAGTCTAGACGTGGTTCTCCCTTTATGTTGCTACACAGAAGCACAAATTCCACTGTAAGAATTGTGAGCTCAAGTTCCCAGCAAGGCGGGGGTGGGATAAAGCTGCACCTGTTTAAGAGTCTTCAAGACTGACTGGACATCCATGACGGTGGCAGATCTGGTATGAAATCACACACCCCCCATGTGTGTGTGTTTGTGTGTGTCTGTGTGTGAATGATGTCTGAAAGATGTATGCCAACCTCAAGTGTCACTCCTCAGATGTCACCCACCATCTATGAAACAGGGTCCCAATTTAGGGATCACCCACTAGGATAGGCTGGTCAGCCAGTGAACCCCAGGTCCTCATGCTTGCACAGCAAGCACCTTCTTAACTGAGCCATCTCCTCAGCCAGTTCTCATCCTTTCTAATTGTCTGGCTCTGTGTTTAACCAAATAGCCATCCATTGTGACTACTGGGTAAATCCTTGTAGAACATACAAATAGACCACTCAGTTCCACAAAAGGCTTAGAATGTCATCAGATAGCCAGCTGAGGCCTATTTCCCTTCTTCACTAATACCTGATGGTCCCACCAATATATTTGAAAAGTGTCTTGATTTATGATTTTCTTTGTTCTGTTACTATAAAAACTTCATACCACCATGTTGGAACACGATGTTTGGGACAACTCAAATCTATGTCTCTAGGCTGTTTTTATTCGTATTTAACTCAAAAAAAAACACCTGTCTTTTATTCCCTTTGAGATGAGAGACATGTTTTTGTGTTGACAGGGAAAAAAAGGAAGAATGCTGGTGGCAGTGTGATTTTCAGTTATCCGAGCTCCCCAGAATAAAATACTAGAACAGCAAGACATGATCAGGGCATGCAAAACTAAGGACTATTTTCCTATGCCAAAGTGCCTTGTCCCATCCTCCACACATTCCTTTACTTCCTGTTTCTGGCTGACCAGAGGTTACCGGTAGCAGGCCCTCAGACAGGAGTGGCTGCTCAGACAGGAGTGGCCTGGCCTGGCAACCTCGCCTCACCCTAACCATTGCTGCAGACTAAGCCTAGCCCATGAGGAAAGACAGCATTTTAAAAACAGCAGGTTAGTTGTTTGCATGTATGCAATAAATCAACATACAATCCTAACATGCTGTCTTTTGCTTTGTGAGAAATGTCTTGCCCTCCAATTTTTTATTTCACAACCTGGAGCAAAAGGAGGTAATATGTGAGCAAATCGGCATACAGGAAGCATCTGTCAGCCATGAGGGAAAAAAGATGGTGAGGAGGGAACACAAAATGTTGCTAACGGATGCACAGCTTTGAACATAGTGTGTGGGGGGGGGGAGTGAGAGAGAGAGACAGAGAGAGAGACAGAAAGAGAACCTCAGGTGTCCTTTCTCAGATGCTGTCCACCATTTTTTACTTTGTTCCAGTTTTTTGTTTGTTGTTTTGAAACAAGCTCTCAAATAGCCCAGACTGGCCTTAAACTCACTATGTAGCTTCAGTAGACCTTGAACTCCTGATCCTCCTGCCTCCAACTCCCAAGTCCTGGGATTTCAGGCATACACCATCAAACCTGATTTACGTAGCCCTGGAGATGGAGCTCAGGGCTTCGTGTTTGCTAGGCAGCCACTCTACCAAGTGATCTACATCCCCAGCCTAAAACGTAAAGATATTTTAGAGGTCTCTCAAGTGTTTAACACAACATGGTCAAAATACGTACATTTCATAAACCCTTTTTAGCCAAACACATCTTTTTTGCTATTATTTGAACCAACAAGCAAGCGTTAGCTCCTCCTTTCTGTAAATGTTGAAACAGCTGAGTCCAGTAACTCACACATTTCCTCCCACGTATAAAAATGGAAACCACCACAACAGAAAAGGCTCTGGAATTTTCCATCCACACAGCTGTTGCTACACAGTATCTGTGGCATAGAAACCTTGCTTCCTGAAGTTCATTGCCACAATCCCACACAAAGAAAGAATCCCCACAAGAGAAAGTGTCTCACCATGTACTGTTCAGGGCAAAGGCATTATAATTATCACAAGAGGAGGAGGGGAAGGGAGAGAGAAGGATGGAAAGGGTTAGAAGGAGGAATCTGAAAGGGTTTGGTGAGATGACTCAGCAGTAAGAGCATTTACTGTGGTTCCAGAGGGCCAGGGTTCAATTCCCAGCACACAATAGGCAGCTCACAAATTGCCTATAACTCCAGTTCCCTCACATGGTATACATAAACTTGTGCTGATACACACATATACACATAAATAAAGACATATTTTTAGAATAGAATTTTAAAAGTAAAAATTAAAGAATTTGAAAAGCCACAGTAAAATCAATGGTGCCGAGTTTCCAAATGAACTTCTTTCACTTAGAAATTATGAGTGAAGGGGTGTGAAAACAGAGAGCCACGTGGCAGTCATAAATTAATGTGGTTGGTCACAGTTGATCTTGAGAACTAGGTGCATCATGAAAGGGAATTTTGTGGATAAACACGACTTAGATGAACTGGTGAATGATTCTCGTGGAAACTCCTTTTTTAACTATGTGTATATGTGTGTCTATGCACATGCGTACAATGACATGAACATCAAACAAGGGTATCTGGAATTGCAAGAGGTTGTAAACCACCTGACACAGATGCTAGGAACCTAACTCATGGGGCTGGAGATACATTTCAGAGTAGAGCACTCCTCTAGAATATGGGAAGCCATGAGTTCATCCATAACATTGCAAAACAAGTTTTAAAAATATGTGGGTGGGCTACACGAAAGCATTACATTATTTTAGGTTGTTTAGGTATAATAGCACATGCCTTTAAGCCCAGCACTCAGGAGGCAGGGGTGGGTAGATCTCTGAGTTTGAGGCCATCCTGGATGACAGAGCAAATTCCACAACAGCTAGGGCTACACAGGAAAAAAAAAAAATACTAGAAAGAAAGAAAGAAAGAAAGAAAGAAAGAAAGAAAGAAAGAGAGAGAGAGAGAGAGAGAGAGAGAGAGAGAGAGAGCTGGAGAGATGGCTCAGAGGTTAAGAGCATTGCCTGCTCTTCCCAAAGGTCCTGAGTTCAATTCCCAGCAACCACATGATGACTCACAACCATCTGTAATAGGGTCTGATGCCCTCTTCTGGCCTGCAAGCATACACACAGACAGACTATTGTATACATAATAAATAAATAAATAAATATTTTTAAAAAAAGAATCAGACATCTACCACATCTGTATCGTTTTTTTTGAAAGAAAGAAAGAAAGAAAGAAAGAAAGAAAGAAAGAAAGAAAGATCATTTTAGTGAGAGGCTTGAGCATCCATGCTTGCTCCTAGAATCAATCCACCATCAATACAGAGAGATACTTTAATTGATTGGGGGAAATTAAGTGTTATTGGCCATGGTGTGGTCTGACATACTTATTAACATTCAAAGTAGAAACCGAACAAAACACTAAGTAAGTATCTTCCTTTAAAGGACTCTTCTCAGGGCTGGTAAGGTTTTTCAGTCAGTAAGGGGGTTGCCACACAAGCATGATGACTTCAATTTGATCCCCAGCGCCCACATATGAGCTGGGCCCCACAGCCAGCACTGGCAAGGTGGAAACCACAGGGATTTCTGGTCAGCCAGCCTAGACAGTTGGTGAGCTATGGGTTCAATGAGAGATCTGTCTCAAAGGATAAGGTAGAGAGATTCATGAAGACATTCAGCCTCTGGCCTCCGCACACATATGCACACCCTCCCAACAAGACTCTTCAAACTTCTCAGAGCCACAGATGCTCAATCTATACAATAAAGAGTCCGTGAAACCCAGAAACTGCTAAAGCGATTTGGAACACCATGTGTTATTCTGACAAAAGATTTTTCATTTGATAACAAGTATATAATTCCTTCGTCCACTAACACATGCCTGTATTAAAGGTTCTTAGAGAAGCTAAATAAGGAGAACCCAAAGAAAAACATATAGGCATCCTCCTGAATATTAACCTTCATCAGGCGATAAAAGGAGACAGAGACAGAAACCCACATTGGAGCACCGGACTGAAATCTCAAGGTCCAAATCAGGAGCAGAAGGAGAGAGAGCACGAGCAAGGAACTCAGGACCGCAAAGGGTGTACCCACACACTGAGACAATGGGGATGTTCTATCGGGAACTCACCAAGACCAGCTGGCCTGGGTCTGAAAAACCCTGGGTTAAAACTGGTCTCACTGAACATAGCGGACAATGAGGACTACTGAGACCTCAAGAACAATGGCAATGGGTTTTTGATCCTACTGCACCTATTGGTTTTGTGGGAGCCTAGGCAGTTTGGATGCTCACCTTACTAGACCTGGATGGAGGTGGGTGGTGGGGGACGGGGAGGGAAAGGGGAGGCGGCGGTGGGGAAGAGACAGAAATCATAAATAAATAAATAAATAAATAAATAAATAAATAAATAAGAAAAAAAAGAAATGTAACGGCTGCTCAAATCTCTGTCTTACTCTCTCCCACCAACCACTACAATCATCCCCAAATAATACATCATTGTCGCATTAAGGACATAAATAAATGTGCTTCCCCTCGGAGTCATTTAAACAAGAGCAAGTCCAGATTTGAATTCTCCATATCATGTTGCCTGTGTCTTCCGTCCTTTGTCTGTCTGTTGTATAAGCCGAAATCTGTGCCTGCCTGAAGACTATCTTGTGAATCTCTGTCTGTGTCAGCATCTGCCCCTATGTGTGTGTGCCCATAACAAAGGACTTCACTCTGTCTACTGAACTGCACAGAAGGCATCACATGGGGAAGAAATGAGTGATAATTTACAGAAATCTTTCACAGAGTTTTACAAGGGATTAAGTCACTGGTTCCAACTGACCCCAACTGACAAGATAACAAATAATCTTCATTTATCAGCCAACATCTAAATGTTATGTTTAACCGTTATGGTGGATATTCATTTTAGAAGGTGGCTTTCAACCTCTGTATTTGCTGCTTTCAGCAAATGATATGCATGCATTGTTCTGGGTCAGGGCCATGGAAGATTGCCTAGTTTAAGATTACAGCTATGCATTAGCTTAGGTTGTAAAAAGTTGATCACATAGGAAAGCCAAGGCAAGTAAGGTTGATTGCTAACATTGTTCTCTTAAAGGCAGGTTAAACAAATGGTCCGAGTACACAGTATGTTAGCAGTCTTAAGTGACCTCAAGGTGTGTGTATTATTAACTCTGTCTGTGAGGTCCAGCAAAAATTTCCAGTCACACAGAATGGAAGAGATATTTCTATCATGATCCATTGCCATATATCAATATTACTAGTCTTTGAAAAAGAGGGACATTGTTCAGATCTTCATTCCACCCTTGACCTTCTCTGGCCTGCATGTCCCTGCCCACAAGAAGAAAGATCTGTGGACTTACAGGAATATGTCCGTCATAGGTCCTCTCCATTCTCAACCATGTCCCTGGGTACGCAGGCTGAGTCTCATCTGGTGTTTGGTCAAAACAGCAAGAAAAGTCATTAATACAGGAAGAGACACAAAGGCCCAGGGGGCTGCCCAAGGTGCCCGTTGAGTTTGTTATTTCTCCCTCATCTCCAAGGACTTCAATTCCCACATGAGTATGATGAACAGGGTCACATGGGACCAACGGGTGGCAGCAAATAACCTGAGCACGAGATAAACTTAGGGGGCTAGGCAGAAGTGTTATGAGGCCCTGAGTTCAGATCACCTATGCCCACACCAAATCTGGTGTGAGTGTGTGTGTGTCAGTAACTGAAGCACTGGCTCAGGAAAGGAGAGACAAGAAGATCCCAGGTGGCCTTATAGTCTGCCTAACTGAAACAGTGAGCTTTAGGTTCAGTGAGAGACCTTGCCTCAAAATAAAAATAGGGCCGAGACATATAAAGACTCCCAATGTTAACCTTTGACCTTCACACAGGAATGCATAGATGAGCAATACACACAAACACATACACACGATGTCAACTTGGTTTTAAGAGTTGAGAATCTTTGTTCCTGCAGCCCAGCTCATCATCACAAAGAGAATGGGGCGCAGAACTATGCAGGGTCCTCCATAAATAAAAGTGAGATTTCATGTGCCATACTGCAAACAAGTTTGAACTATTCCTACTGGTCTCTTCTCTTGCTATTTTCACATTCAGTAATTATTCTTCTTGATGTTTTACTAACTTGGCAAAAGGTTCTACACAGTGCCTTTCGAACCCGACTAGCAAGCCAGTGATGGGAAAATTTGGATTGTATCAGGTTTAGCATTCACAATGCAACTCCTACTGGGCACTATATAACACGGTTCTACTAAGACCTCATCAATCACTGGGACCCCAGACTCAAATATAATTGGCACAGCCAAAAGAACCACCCAGTCAGTGCTTTGGAACCTGTCCCCCATCTGTTTCATTCCTCATCTTAGCACGAGTTTAGATTCAAGGTATTTTTTGCCTTGTAGACATTTATTTAAGCCAGGCTCTGCTATTTGAGTAAGCATCTCAGAGCTGGGGATGTCTTCAAGTTGCATCAGACATGTAGATATAAAGAAACTGTCTCCAAATAACATTAAAGTGTTTTGATATACACTGATGCCATCTCCGGTGACCTTGATTATAAAGGAAAACACAGGGAAGAGTGAAATTGTTTTTCAACTGTAGATTATTGTGGTCTTGGGAAATGGCTCAGTCAGTGAAGTACTTGTCCTGCAGCATGAGGATCTGAATTCCCTAAATTATGGAAAGCAGCTGTGTAGAAACTCACACGTCAGGTAGCCTAGCATATGCAGTGGCAAACAGCAAAGTGATCCTGTCTTAAACAATGTGAAAGGTGCAGACACATACCTGAGGCTGTCCTCTGAACTCTACATACACACCATGTCATACACACGCTCCCAATCACACATAAGAATGCACATGGAAATGCACATACACATATCCATCATATGCACACATAAAAGAAGGAAGGAAGGAAGGAAGGAAGGAAGGAAGGAAGGAAGGAAGGAAGGAAGGAAGGAAGGAAGGAAGGAAGGAAGGAAAGGAAAAGGGAAGGGAGGTGAGGAGAAGGCAGGGCAGGGCAGGGAAAGGAAGGGAAAAGAAGGGATAGGAAGGGAAGGGATGGAGGATGAGAGTGGGGAGGAGCTGGGTGTGGTAGTGCACACCTGTAAGATTGGAGTAAGGGAGGCAGAGACAAGATGGATCCCTTGGGCCCACTTGTCACCCAGACTAGCCTGACTGACACATTACAGGCCAATGAGAGACCCATCAAAAAGAAAAGATAGAAAGTACTTAAGGAATTACCAGAGTTTATCAGCTCCTGTGCCGTCTGAGAAGCCTCTACCTGCACTGTCAGAGGATGGGGGCAGATTTGAGGAAAAATACTAGGAGCCCCTTGAAATTATAACCAAGATGTCCCTAGAAGACTTCATGGCATTATTTTGACAATGGTGACATATTTTTTAATCTATCAATTTTTAAAATGCAATAAATAATTTAGAAATTATTCTGGTTATTAGGCATTACCACATAATAATTTATTGAGAAGCCATTCTAATGATGCATATTTTAATTATAAAATGAAACAGAATCTGTTCTTAAACTTTTTATTGTCATATTTTCCTAAAAACTCTATGCAGGAGCAATGTTCAAAGGATAATTTTGAGGATAAAAATATATATGTCACGTGCTACAAAAATCCCTATCAAGTGTAAGCACACAGTTAAGTCAGTTTGCTTTCTTTCAGTAGATTGTCTGTCCTGACAAATCAATGAATATGGAGACATGAGAGAGATGCCCCCCCCCATACCCATTTTCCTTGAAGGAAGAAGTCACATACTGGACTTATTTTTTCATTTTACATACTAGCCCCAGTTCCTCTTTCCTCTGCTTCTCATCCCCCACCTTCCCCCATCCACTCTTCAGAGGGGGTAAGGCCTCCCAAGGGGAGTCAACAAAGTCTGTCACATCACTTTGAGACAGGACCAAGGCCCTCCCCATTGTATCTACACTGAGCAAGGTTTCCCTCCACAGAGAATGGCCCCAAAAGCCAGTTCATGCACTGAGGATAAATCCTTGTCCCACTGCCGGTGGCCCCACAAACTGCCCAAGCCACAGAACATTCAGAAGGCCTAGTTCAGTCCCATACAGCTATTTGTCCAGAGCCCATGCATGAGTTCGCACTAGCTCAGGTCAGCTGTTTCTGTGATATCCCCAATCATGATCTTGACCCTCCTTGCTCATATGATCCCTCAACTAAGCTCCAGGATCTTACTCCAGTACTTGGCTGTGGATCCCTGCATCTACTTCCATCAGTTACTGGATGTAGGTTCTATGATGACAATTAGGGTAATCACTAATCTGATTATAGGGGAAGGCCAGTTCAGGTACCCTCTTCACTATAGCTAATAGTCGTAGCTGGGATCATCCTTGTGGATTCCTGGGAATTTCCCTAGCGCCTAGTTTCTCCCTAATCCCATAATGGCTCCCTCTAGCAAGATGTCTCTTTCCTTGATCTCCCACTCCCCTCCCCCCCTGGCCCCAACTTGGCAATCTTGAGCCCTCATGTTCCCATCCCCCATCCCCTCCATTCTATACCCGGTCCCAGTTTGCCCAGGAGATTGTAACTATTTCCCTTTCCTGGGGCCTTCCATGTGTGTCCCCCTTAGGGTCCTCCTTTTTACCTAGCTTCTCTGGGGTTGTGGGTTGTATCCTGGTTATCCTTTGCTTTATATCTAATATCTACTTATGAGTGAATACATACCATGTTTGTCTTTCTGGGTCTGGGTGACCTCACTCAGGATGCTTTTTCTAGTTCCATCCATTTGCATGTAAATTTCAAGATGTCATTGTTTTTTACCACTTTTTTTTTTACATTTTTACACTCCATTGTGTAAATTTACCACCTTTTTTTTTTAATCCATTCTCCAGTTGAGTAACATGTAGGTTGTTTCCAGGTTTTAGCTACTGCAAATAATGCTGCCATGAACATAGTTGAGCAAATGTCTTTGTGGTATGATTATGCATCCAATGGGTATATACCCAAAAGTGGTATTGCTGGATCTTGAGGTAGATTGATACCCAGTTTTCTGAGAAACCACCACATTGATTTACAAAGTGACTATACAAGTTTACACTCCCACCAACAGTGGAGGAGTGTTCCCCTTATTCCATATACTATCCAGTATAAGCTGTCATAGCTGTTTTTGGTCTTAGCCATTCTGAAAGGTGTAAGATGGTATCTCAGAGTTATTTTGACTTGTATTTTCCTGATGGCTAAGGATGCTGAGCAATTCCTTAAACGTCTTTTGGCCATTTGAGTTCCTTCTGTTGAGAATTCTCTATTTAGATCCATACCATATTTTAAAATTGGATTATTTAGTATTTTGATATCTAGTTTCTTGAGTTCTTTGTATATTTTGGAGATCAGCCCTCTGTCTGATGAGGGGTTGGTGAAGATCTTTTCCCATTCTGGAAGCTGCTGTTTTGTTTTGTTGTGTCCTTTGTCTTACAGTTGCTTCTCAGTTTCAGGAGGCCCCATTTACTAATTGTTGCTCTCAGTGTCTGTGTGACTGGTGTTATATTCAGGAAGTGGTCTCTTGTGCCCATGTGTTCAAGGTTACTTTCCACTTCCTCATCTATCAGGTTTAGTGTAACTGGCTTTATGTTGAGGTCTTTGATCCGTTTGGACTTGAGTTTTGTGCATGGCGATAGATATGGATCTATTTGCATTCTTCGTGTCCACATCCAGTTATGCCAGCACCATTTGTTGAAGATGCTTTCTTTTTCCATTGTACAATGTTGGCTTCTTTGTCAAAAATCAGGTGTTCATAGGTGTGTAGATTGACATCAGGGTCTTCAGTTTGATTACATTGATCCACGTGTCTGTTTTTATGCCAATACCAAGCTGTTTTTATTACTATAACTAGCTCTATAGTAGAGCTTGAAGTCAGGAATGTTGATACCTCCGGAAGTTCCTTTATTGCATAGGATTGTTTTGGTTATCCTGGGCTTTTTGTTTGGAAACTTTTACTTTTGGAATAAATCGATATGCAACTTGAACAGTGATGCTTCTACATGATTCACAGGCTGCAAAACTTACAGGACATAAATTGGTTCCTGTTTCTCTCCGTACTGAGTAGAAAGCACGAAGCCAGTGATAAATCAAACTTCAATTTAAAAATTTTCCTGGGATTTCACTTTCTGCTACGTCAAAACTCCCCACTCTATCTGTAAGAAATATATCTCCGTCTTTTGCTGTGTTGCGCGCAG
Source organism: Alexandromys fortis (assembly GCF_014885135.2). NCBI lineage: Eukaryota > Metazoa > Chordata > Mammalia > Rodentia > Cricetidae > Alexandromys > Alexandromys fortis. Next base: position 438,172 of record NW_026068168.1, on the reverse strand, counting down.
GGAGGGGGTGCTTTATTTTGTTTTGTTTCAAATTGTGAATAGCTGTGACATCAGGACATTTTCCCATCACAGTTCTGAATGACAACATGCCAGCTCTCAGTAGATTTAAAAAAAAAAAACACTGTAATTGGGTAAGGAAAGAAGAGAATTAGCACTTCAACAATTCTTTTGGAAAATCCCCTCCTTTCAATGTATCAATGACCCAAGCCCCCTACCGAGGCGCCTTTATCTCTATCACTTGTGTTAGGTCGTGTTTCTCTTCTCCTTTATTTCTTTGGGGTTTTATTGGTTTGTTTTGTGGTGTTGGGGATGGAAACAGGGCCTGGCTAATGCTAAGCAGGCACTCTGCCACAGAGCTGTGTTCACACCCTCTTCTTTTTCACTCATAATAAAGGCGGCATCTACCAACACTTTTTTTTTTCTACTAGCTAAACAACTTCAGTAAATTGTCCCTTTAGGAAACTTTCCTTGAGCTGAGGATGGATCTCATTGGTAAAGTGCTTGCCTTGTCTGTACAAAGTCCTGAGTTTAATCCCCAACACTTTGTAAACCAGGCTGTGTGGTACATGCCTATAATCTAGCATTTGAGAGGTGAAGGCAAGAGGATCAGGAATTAAAGGTCATTCTCGGCTACATATGGAGTCAAGACCAGCAAATGATCACATGAGGCTCTGACTCCCTCACCTCCGCGAAAAAAGGTTTATTGTTGCCGGGAGGTGGTGGTGCGCGACTTTAATCCCAGCATTTGGGAGGCAGAGGCAGGCGGATCTCTGTGAGTTCGAGACTAGCCTGGTCTACAAGAGCTAGTTCCAGGACAGGTTCCAAAACCACAGAGAAATCTTGTCTCGAAAAAAAAAAAAAAAAGCAACAAAAAAAGGTTTATTTTAATTCAGTGTATAATATGTATTCTTGCTCTATTCAAATAAGTAAGGTGGAGTGATGTGGGAGTGTCATATCAATCTGTTGATTTCATTGGTTAATTAAAGAAACTGCTTGGCTGGCCTCATAGGTTAAAGCATTGGTGGGAGGCGTAAACAGAATAGAATTCTGGGCGGAAGAGGAAGTGAGGTCAGACTCTGCTCTGCTTCCAGAGGGACCGGAGACGCCATGCTCTGCTCTCCCAGGCAGCTCCAATCCACAATGGACTTAGGCTAGAATCTTCCCGCTAAGCGCACCTTGGGGTGCTTACACACATTATTAGAAATGGGCTAAATTAATATGCCTGTAAGGGCTAGAGTTCATGGGCCAAGCAGTTCTTTAAATGAATACAGTTTGTGTGTTGTTATTTCGGGCATGAGCTAGCAAGCGGCCGGGGTGTTGGGGACGCAGCCCCGCCGCTCTTAATTCAACAGTGGGGGTACACCAAAGATGCTGTTTTTAAAAATATGAGTAAGAGCTGGGCGGTGGTGACACATGCCTTTAAATCCAGCGCTGGGGAGGCAGAGGCAGGTTGATATCAGTGAGCTCAAGGCCAGCCTAGTCTACAAAGTGAGTTCCAGACAGCCAGAACTGTTACACAGAGAAATTCTGTCTCGAAAAACAAAACAAAACAAAAAAAAAAGGTATGAATAAGAGATTGGCAGGATAAGTCTACAGAGTTTGGACCCTAGAAACCACATAGTAATTGTCCTCTGACTTTCATATAAATACACAAACATAAATAAGTATAATTATAAAAGATTTTAATTATAATTTGTTTTAAATCCTGAAAGTCCCTTCAAATGATGCTCACAAGCCAAATCAGGAATTATCTCGTTTTTGCCAATCAAGTTTTATGGTCATTCAGCCCATGCAATGGCTGTTCTTGGTTGTTAACTTGCCTAAACCTGAAATTAACTAAAACTAAGTGGCTGGGTACATCTGTAAGGGACTTTTTTTTTCTTAATTAAATCATTTAAAGTTGGAAGAGTTACTTGTAATCTAGATCTTTTGAGGTGGGAAGACCCACTTTTAGTATGGGCCATACCTTCTGCTGACAGCCTATATATAAAAGACATGGAAGAAGGAAGCTAGCTCTCTTTGCTTACTTGCTCTCACTCTCACCGGCAAGTCCATTTCTTCGCTGGCATTAGAGCCTAATTTTTTGGGATTCTAGTATTTATTGAAACAGCTGAGATATTCAGCCTTGAGGACTGAACAACTACTGGACTCTTGAACCTACTGATGGTAGACAACAATTGTTGGACTACCTAGTCCACAGCCTGTAAGCCCCTCTAATAAACCCCATGTATGTACCTATGTATATAGCATACATGTATATGTTTGTATATTAATTCTATAAATTCTGTTCCTCTAGAGAACTCTGACTAATACAGCCAATTTATTTGCATGTTGCATATGGTTATTTTTATTCTACAATTGAGATGACAGGTTTTGTCTCACCAAGACCGTAGGAATACCTGCCCCAGCAGATAAAAGGCCTCAGTGAACATCTGCAATCAGAGCTTCCTTATTCCTGCACACAGAAAAATACCTGCTGCCTCCTTAGTGCATCCATGAAGTACAAGTGAGGCCTTTTCAGCAGCACTGACATGAAGTATTAGAAGGAAATACATGAGAAAATACAGGATAGCTTAGCTTCCAAGAGCCCACTTAAAAACTTAAGCTGTAGGAAGCAAGTTTTTTGGCCCGCTTCCTATGTCCAAAAATTTAGTGGCTCGGTTCATTGCTTTCCAACACAAAACGTTTTTAATGTGTTTTCCTCTTAAGTCAAATGTCACAGAATTCAAAGGAAGGGGGTAGAATTGGCCTTTACGAAGCAGATATGTCTCATCAGGAGGGAGAGCAGCTGAGTTCTAAAGTCGTGGGGCTCTGTGAATCATCGAGTGACACCATCGATGTCAAGGTCCTCTGCACGATGCGAACAAGTAAGAACCCTTCAAAACCACAGAAGAAAATGATCTAGCCAAACCTCAATTGTGTGTTTTTCTTTTCACTCATTCTGAAAGCATATATGGAAGAAACCTTGTCAAAGAAAGGAGGGAGAACTGCTAGGTCATTCTCGGTGCAGCTTATTTCCTTCCTCAAGCTTCAAGCCACATCAATCAAACAGCTAATAATTGCTCAGAAGGCAGTGCAGAACACAATGAGAGCTATCTTATTAATCGGAAGAAAGATTTTAGCAATCTGAGCATTACAAAGATAGGGAAAGACTGAAAGCATTCCATTCTACCTGGAGCTTCCAGAATGTTCTCGTTTTTAATGTTCTTAACCATTTTGCCCTATACTTATATTGATGTTAGTAGTGCATCAATAGGACTCATTATTTGGGGGTATTTTGTTTTGTTCAAGACAGGTTCTCACTCTGTGGCTGGCCTGAAATTTCTCTGTATCTCAGCCTAACCTATCTAGGCTCTGGAGCCCCATCTGGCAATCTTCCTGCCTCAGTATCCTGAGTGCAGGCATTATATGCGTTCATCATCATACCAGGCTCAAGAAAACTTGTACAGAGTCTAGAATGGTAGAGACTCTTGGTCACATGTCACAGTCCCTGAGTTTGAATCTGTGTTCTTAGTGTCATTCTCCTCGGGGCACATACACTTTGGGATCCTTTTATGCAACAAACCAGAAAGCTCACTTCAAAGCAAGAAACAAAAGCACTGGGTGTGGGGAGGGGGGAAGCTGGGGTGATAGCTCAGTGGGTAAAGTGCTTGCTGGATAAGCATGACCACCTGAGTTTGGATTCCCCAAAACCCATATAAAAAGCCAGGGCACAGGGTGCACGGCTGAATCCCAGACCTGAGAGGCAGAGCCAGGATTCCTTGAGTTCCTGGCCGGTCAGTCTTGCTGAATCAGTGAGTACCAGGTTCAGTGAAAGACCCTGTCTCAAAAGATAAGGGGGAGAGCAATAAAGGAAAACACTGAAATTCATCCTCCATGGGCCTCCATGACTGCACAGATCTTGAACCCCTGGATTCAACTCCTCTTCCTGCCTCAGCCTCTCAAGTAGGTCCCAAGTGCACTACAGGCGTTTACAGGTGTGCGCCATCTGGCCCAGCAATTGTCACGGATTTCCATGAAAAGATAAACAATGACTGGTATTTTCAAAACCAAATAAATGCTTTCAAGATGACTTAGCTTTTTTTTCCTTTTCAACTGTAGGCACCTTTAACAACTCAGAATTTCTGTCGTGGCAGCTGATTTGTCTGGAGATAATGCCTGACCTATTTGCTTCCTGTGTTATGTTCTTTGTTTAGTAGCTGTGTCTGGTACAGGAGGAGGATGGGCAGTAAATCTTGGGCCCTATCACTCTAGGTGCACACTTTTACCCAGCTGAGCTGCATCTCCAGCCTGAGAGGATTTTGTTCTCTTACTTAAAGGTACCATATGACAAGGCATGTTTTGAAACAACAAAAGAACATGGGTTAACTGCATTGCAGTTATGAGGTTTTTGGGGATGCTGAGAGATCAGGTTAAGACTGGGTCCAAATTCAAGTCTGAGAAGTCAGAAGTAAATACCACTAAGGATATTAAGCAAAGAGATAGTGATGGTTAATGATGATTACCAACTTGATAGGACCTAAAAATCACCTAGGAGACCAGGCTCTGGTCACATCTTAGACAGATTAGCTAGATTAGGCTAAATGAGATGGGAAGACTCACATTACCTGCCACACAAATAAAAAGTAGAATGTATGCTGAGCTTTCTTTACTCTCTGCCTCCTGAGTACACCTGCTCAAGATCCTGCCTACTAGGGGTTCCCCCAACATGATGGACTGTGTCCCTGAACTGAAACCAAAATAAGCCCTCTCTCTTAAGTTGCTTGTGCCAACCATTTTATCCCAGCATCAGGAAAAGTACGTGATACAGATGTCAGTAGAAGATTGAATGACAGCTCCAAGTCCTCTCAGCCTGATCTGAACTAGGTTTTACAGATGTGACTAAGGTAAGAATCTATGGAGATGTGGAATTTAAGAGGTACCCTGCATTGACTAGATGGTACTTACGCATACAAGAAAAAGAAATGAGTGTTTGAGAGAGAATAACAAAAAGGCCCTGTAAAAACAGAGCTGAGTGGAACTGAAATGGAGGTGCAGGGTAGATTCATTCCCGCAGAAGCAAGCCTGCACACACGTGGCTTTCAGACCCGTGGCCTCCAGAGCTCCCAGAATAAACTGCTTACTTTGATTTACTGTTAGGGGGGTGTATACACGTGTTTGGTATGTACACATATGTGTGGTGATACATGCCCTCATGTATACCCAAAGAGGCCAGAGACTGATGTCAGACATCCTGGTATGACCTTTTTTGAGACAGGGTTTCTCACTGAACCTGGGATCTAGGTAGGTGGTCAGCAAGCCCCAGCAATCCCGCTGTCTCCACCCTTCCCACAATGCTGGGGTTATATGTAGACATGAATACACACAGCTTTCTACATGGGTGCAGGAGACTCAAACTCAGGTCTGCATGCTTGTGCAGCAAAAGCTCTTACCCACTGAACCATGCCCAAAGTGCACGTTACTTCTCTTTGAGGCTAACAACCCTGCTACTGAAGGCATACATACATCAAGCTGGAAGTAAGCTGGATGCCAGTGGGTAACACTGGCTATGGCTCATAGTACTGTAAGGTACTATGTAAGCTACTAGGGAAGAAAAGGTTTCAGCTACTTTACCCATCTATGGATTCTAAATACTAAAACATCTGTCAGGCAAAGGTATTTCCACTGGTGCAATAGTGACACAGTTGTTGCGGGGAGGGGCAAACCATTCTAATCAGATTTGAGGTCCATTCCATAGAGAAATACATACTTAGTACTGTAAACTTATTGCTGCGGATGTTGCAGGCCTTAGGAGGGAACTTACTTCTGATATTAAGCTAAATGAAGAATTAGCCAAAGTGCTTTATAGTTATATGCTTAGAGTAACACTATCTGCCTTGGCCAGAAAAAAAAATTGCTTTTGTAGTGGATTACAGTTAAGGCAGAGACTCATAACTGATCAAACTGAGTACTGAGAATAAAGGACTGTTAGTGCTCTACCCTAAATAGAGGATCTACATTGCCTGTTCCAAGACACAGGGAACAACGCGGAAAAGGGAGTAGAAAGAATGCAGGAGCTGAAGGACAGGAAAGGAGCAGGGTGGGGGTGCTGTGACATAATGCATTTTGAATGGTATGGCCACACAGTGTCTAGAACCATTTGCAAAAGATGTGCAAAGAAGACCTGAAAGCTGGAGAGGAATTAGCAGGGAAGGAGATCAGGGAAGGAGTGGGAGGGAGACAGGGAGACCAAAGGGACCAAGCATGTGAATGTGATCAAAATACATTGCATACAAATGAGAAAATGTCAAAAAATGCCTTTCAAAAATGAACTGGGAGGTTGAGGCAGGGGGATCTCTGTGAGTTCAAGGCCAGCGTGGTCTATAAAGCAAGTTCTAGGACAGCCAGGGATACTCAGAGAGACCCTGTGATGGGGGGAGTAAATTTATTTGTTTGTTTGTTTGTTTGTTTGTTTTTAAAAATTAAAAGACCGTGGACTCAGATAAGAGTCCCTAGGCAAAGAGATAAGAGGACTACCAGTCTAATGACCTCCCTGTGGAGGGGTGCACAGGGTTAGGAGGGATTGCGGATCAACCACAGTTGACACCCATGGTGACATGGTGTGCTCCAAGGGACACATACAACTGTTTACTTTCTTGAGGCACAGCTGGGGTTGAAGTCCACAACTGTGTCATAACAGCAGTTCACCAGGTTGTACAGTTTTTTTTTTTTAACAGCCTTTGGCAGGTTTGGATGTCAACCAAGGAAGGCAGATGGCATAGCGTGGCGAAGCTCAAGCTTCTGAGAAGAGCAATACTTAACGTTTCTGTTTGTTTCCACTGGGAGGTCTCTGCTGGTCTGGTCAGCTTCCACAAGCTCTCTACAGTAAAGCAGTGGCCACAGAAATCCTCTCTACCGGATAAATGTGTGGCAGCATAGTCACATTGAATGCAAAATGAATGAACCATGGCTTCCGCTGAGAGGGACACTGCACACTGAACAGTACTTGATTGTTAACTTGGCAGATTGAGCATCACCTAGGAGATGACCCTCTGGGCACACCTGTGCGGGATTATCTACCTTGGCTGAAGTCCTGACCTGGATAAAAAGCAGAAAGTGAGCTGAGCACCAACATTCATCTGTCTCGTGCTGCCTGACCACCGACAGACCGCTCCTGCCACTGTGACTATACCCTCAAACTGTGAGCCAGAAGAAGCCCTTTGTCCTTTGAATTGCTTTTGTCGAGCTATTTTACCACAGTAGCAGAGAAGCAATTAAGACACACAGGAGCTGATTCCCCACCATCCCTACCCATCTTGTGACCTGCTGGCATGCCCCAGCAACACGATGGCGGATCATAGCAGCTTTCTGGTAAACAGCTGGCTGCCCTCTGCTTCTCGTTTTGGGGGTGTGACTAGGAATGCGCATTTCTCTGGAATGCTCTCTCATTTGCATAGGTCATTTGTCACAATAAGGAAACAAATGAGAGGGAAGGATGAGAATGTTTTGTGGCTCCAAAAGCATTAAAACACAATTTTAAATTTTGCCAAAATAGATTTCAACAAAAAGGTATTTTTTGGCTGAGAAAAGAATTGATATGTTATTTACTCTGATTATTTTCTTAATATTTCTCATAGTCCAAAAAGACATTTAATAGACAATAAAACTTACACATAGTCATAATTGTCACATAGATCCAGGACATTTTCACTTAAAATGAAATTCTATTGTGATATCTTAATGATCTGTATTTTAGCACCTTGAAACATTTTTGCTATTCGGAAACATTATTTTAGCTTCAGTCCACAAGGTATTGTTTTTTTCAGTGACAAGTATTAAAAACCTAAATTAAATGTGGCTCCAGAGAAAAATAAAAGGAACACATTGGCTCACATAGCCAAATCTCTCCTGAGTAGCCTTCAGGATGCGCAAGATCTAAGAGCTACTGAGCTCTTTTCTCTTTTCAGGGCTGGGCACAGTGAGTCTCCCTGCCTTAGAGCAATTTTTGGTTTTGAGGAGTGATTCAGAAGACAGATTTTATTGAGAGGGAATTTGTCTGCACTCAATTAGCAGCCCCCAAAACAAAAACCAAACTCCAAGAATTCATCTGAAAGCCCAGATCTGGCTTTCTTTGGAAGATGAACTTCTTGAGGCAGAGCAATGTTATATGTTCTCTGGCCTTGTCTGAGCCACCTTAGAGCTCCAGGTCACAGAGCTTGAAAAATGATAAACTAGTACACCAAAGAAAACTACCTTTTAGTCAAGAGGGGTGGCGACATCTGTAAATCCCAGACTTTTGGAGGCTGAGGCAGGAGGACTATCATAAATTCAAGATCGTCTGAAGACACAACCATCTATAACTCCAGTTCCAGGAAAGCTGATGGCCTCTTCAGGTATCTGATACCCTGGAGCTAAAGTTACATGAAGTTGTGATCTGCCCAACATGGTCTCTGGGAACCAAACTTGGGTCTTCTGCAAAAACTGGCAAGCACTTGTTGGTTTGTTTCTTTTTGAGACAGGGTTTCTGTGTGTAACAGCCCTAGTTGCCCTGGGACTCACTTTGCAGACCAAGATGGCTTCAAACTCACCGAGATCAACCTCTGCCTCCAAAGTGCTGGGATGAAAAGCATGTGCCACTACCACCCGGCAAGTAGCACTCTTAATAGCTAGGCAAAAACACCACATAGATGTAGATTTTATCATTTCTAGCACCTTCTGGTAATAGATTACTGTTGGCACAATTCAGTGAACACATATAATGTGCCCCTATACTTCAAAATGCCTCTGAGACATTGTTCTGAAAATGAATGAAGGAGAAAAGTTCACCAATGCCATGGAAGGCTCCAAAACCCAAAAGATCAACTTTGCCTTCATCTGATCAAGACTACTGCCCCAGGTGATTCTAGGTAACAAACCCCCAAAACGTTTCTATAACCCATGTTTCAGCTCACCCTTGACACTTCTATTCAGATAGGACTGATATGTACACACGTTCCAAAGTACTCTAGAATTAGCTACCATCCTACACCAGTGATATTGGAATGAAACCAAAGCAAACGCCACAGAGATTCCAATAGATTTTAGCCTCTGGCCATACCTTGTTGAGTAAGCAGCCCTGCTCCCAAATCCAAATATTCCTAGCCTTGATACTTCTTACTATATTTCTGACCATGAAAGGAACCAAGGGAAAAAAAACAGATTTTTTAAAAAAATTATCAATAGTCATTTTATCACAAAAGATATCATTTTTGATAAACAACCTTGGAGATCTTTGCCACAGACAGTCAAAGCAGATGATTTCTGGCATCAAAGCCTACACCGACGAACTTGTTTTCCTCTTTCTACCAATATACCAAGGGCTCCCTCTTCAGTGCCCCAAATATTCTCAGCTCGGGGGACACAGACATTAGCAAGATGCTTCTCCAACCAGAAAGGCATTATACAGGAATAATTTGTCAGCTGTCCCTCCGGCTACTAGGAAGCTGAAACAGACAGGTGATCTCTTTAAAACACGATCTCATGACCCAGAGAAGAGAATTAATACTGCACCTATCCTAGGAACCCCTCAAGCCCAGCTGTTCACAGGGCCCCTGCTGTTAGATGGAGGTCACCTAATTTCTCTGCCCTGCTACTTCCTTGAGGGGCTGAGAGGCCATGCTTCCTCTCTACTTCACTTACCAAGCCTTGAAAGCATTCCATTAAAATTCCAACCCCACTACCTTGTGATGTATACAGGAAGAATCCTTAAAGATGTGGTCAAGGGTCAGCTCCATAGCACACATTCGGAACTCCAGCACTGGGAAATTTAGTTTGTTATTTTACGGTAGAGTTTCAGAAAGCCCAGGTTAACCACCCCCATAGGCTCATATTTTTGAATGCTTGGCCCCCAGTGGGTGGTAGTTTGGAAAGAATTAGGAGGTGTGACCTTGCTGGAGGAGGGGTGTCACTGGGGAGGGCTTTGAGGCTTCAAAAGCCCAAACACACCATTTCAAGTTAGTTCTCTCTCTCTCTCTCTCTCTCTCTCTCTCTCTCTCTCCCTGCCTGTTGACATGCTCCCTACCATGACGGTTGTGGACTCTAACCCTCTGGAACTGTGAGCCCCAATAAATGTTTTCTTTTATAAGTTGTGGTACAGTGTCTCTTCATGAGAATAGAAAAGTAACTAAGCATCCAACTCCCTATGTAGTTTAACTTTGAACTTCTGATCCTCATGCTTTCTACCTCCTTCATACTAGGATAACAGTTAGGCATTGCTAAACCAGGCTCTAACAATCAGGAATCTGAGACAAGAAAAGCATAAATTTGAGGCCAGCCTTTGCTATGTACTAAGACCCTATCTCAAATACAAACAATAAACAGACATGATTAAGGTAAAATGAGGTGGTATCTGAACAGTGTTCTTATGGAATGAGGTTAGGAGGTATGCGGCTTTCTGCGAGTTTGAGATCCATCTGTTCTACATATCAAGTTCCAGGATAGTCAAGGCTACAAGGAACTGTCTCAAAACTGCAGCAGCAACAACAAAAAAATCACAAGACTAGGAAACATACACCAAGAAACAGTCCTATGATGACAATGATGACAAAGGCTAGGGACATAGCTCTGTAAAAAAAGAAGAAAAAAAGATTGCCTAGTACACAAAAAGCTCTGGATTCAGTCATCAGCATCACATAAAGTGGGTGTGGTGATGGCCACCTCCAATTCCTTTACCTGTGAAGTGACTAAGGTAATGCCATCTTGTCCTGACTCCATTTTAGGTTTATTTAGACAGTTCTCAGCTCTCTTCTCTCTTCCCCCAGCAGTCACATCAGCTTGGCAACATATCTGAGATTTCCATGCCCTTGACCATGATCCAGATGTATTAGCCGGAATGATTAATGTTTATACAAACTGAACATAAACTAAAATAACTGGAAATGTGTCAGTCAAAAATCATTGTACTTATGTCTAAAATAATTACTATGTTCTGCCAGAAATGAATGTTTCAAGGTCATTCTGACCCTCATCGAACTTTGATGTAAATTATGATAAGTGTGGTTTTTACCTTTAAAAACGCTGTGTCTCTGAGCTTTTGCACCAAGGGACTTTGAGGCATGAACCTGGTCTTCATCTCCAGCCAATAAAAGACTCATATACTTTTAACTGGTTTAATCAGTGTCTTGAGTGGATTACTAGGCTTGGAAAGTGAAAGAAGGGGCAGGAGTTCAAGATCATCCTCAACCACAGTCAGCCTGAGCTATACAAGATTATCTCAAAAACCCACCTGAAGCTGGGCGTGATAGCCCATGCCATTAGCACTCTGGAGACAGGAGCAGCCAGCTTTCCATAAGTTTCTAGGACAGTCTAGTCTACAAATCGAGTTCCAGGACAGTCGGGAATCCAGTCTCAAATCCTCCTTCCCAACCATCAAAATGTAAAAGGAGACTACACATTGGTTTCCCAGTCGCCCAGACCTGATTAATCACATAAAAACTATATTAATTAGAACACTGGCTAATAGCTTAGGTGTATTCCTAGCTAGTTCTTACATCTTAAATTAACCCATTTCTATTAATCTATATACCACCATGAGACTGTGGCCTACCAGTAAGGTTCCGGTGCCTTTCTCCTTCATCAGCTACATGGCGTCTCCCTGACTCCCCGACTCCGCCTTCTTTCTCCCTACATTCAGCTAAGTTTTCCCCGCCTAACTCTATTCTGCCCTACCACAGGCCAAAGCAGCTTCTTTATTAATCAGTGGTAATAAAACAATAATAATATTCACAGCATACAGAGGAGAAATCCCACATCACAAACAAACAAACAAACAAACAAAACCCCAAACAAAAAACTCAAAAACTCTCACATGAGGGCAGGAGGTACACAGGCAGGAAATACACCAGGATGTACCCTTACCCCTTATTGGATGTAGGCTGAAGGTACATCAGGATGTATGCTTTCCCCTAATTAAATCTAATGGGAAATAATTAAGCCCCTGCAAAACTTGAATCAGGGCCATTTTCTGGAATCCCAGAGCTGGACCTGGTCATAGCCCACCCACTTAGCTAGTATATAATTAAAGCTTGCTTCAAATTTGGCTTTAAATTGTGGTAGTGCCCTTATTCTCAACCAGTGGGATAAACATGAAACATGAGGAGAAGCTGGCATCTACAAGAGGAGGAGGGGCCATCATCGAAAGGATTCCTGATGATACTTACATCTTGAACCCAGCATCCAGAACTGTCACGCTTTTTTTTTTTTGAGTCAGGGTTTCACACCTGCAGCCCAGGCTGTCCTCAAACTGGCAGAGATCCTCCTGCCTCTTCCTCCTGAATGCTAGGATTACAGGCATGATTCACCTTGCCGTGATCCATTCTCTGTGACTGTGAAACAAACAAACAAACAAAAAATTGACTGCTGCTTAACTAGGCCAGTTGGTGGGCCTGGCATCCAGCAGCCTTAGTTGCAAGATTTCTAAAACAGAATGCAGGAAGAAAGCAGAGTCTGACCTTCAACAGACAGCACTGTGTTTATTAGCACACACAGCAAGGGACAGCCCCTCTCCCGTGGGAAATGAAGGGGTCGGCCAGGGGGAAAACTGCTTTGTATCTTTGGGGTGAGTGACTTGGGAATAAGGAAATTGTTACAGCCTTAGCCCACTGCCTTTTCCTGCCTACAGTCTCTCCTTCCTGAAATTGTTCACCCAAGGCAAAACTGACTACCTTGGGAGCAGGGATGTCTCTGTCTTTAGACTGCTAACCGACTGCTAGGTCATCTGTAATCTCAGAGGAATCCTGTTTGACCACTGAGGCACTCTATCATTAGCAGAGCAACACACAGTGCCCATGGAGATCCTGGCCAGTCTGGCTGCATGCACTGGTAACAGATGGTGAACTACACTTGCCAATTTGCACCTGGCCATTTTTTAAGTTGTATGCACAGAATGGCATTTAAAGGCCTTGTGCATCTCTCTAGAAGGAACAAGCAGAAAATACTCACCAAAGCTGGCAGGGAGTGAGCAAGTGGCTGTGCCCAGTTTGGAGAGGAGGGAGGGGGTTGTTTTTTTTTTTTACTTAGTTGGCATATTATTGTTCGGGGAGGGGGGGGCGTTGTGTTTTGGTCTTTGCTTTGTTTTCTGGTTTGTCTTATAATTGGGGTGCATTGGGGAGGGCTGTTTCTTTATAGTGGAGGGACAGAGTGATCAACCTTGAAAGAGTCCTGAGATGCCATCTCCCCCATCCACCCATACCTGTTCACCACCCCCAACATACACAAAATGGTGATTGACATTTTGAGGTTTTTTAAGCAGTAGTTCCTGTTACATTCAAGGAAGACCTAGGCCAAACAATGTTCTCTTTTCAAGTAAAAAAAAAAGAAAAAAGAAAACTCAAAACCATTTTGGTAGGAGACTAGGATCTGCCCTACTACAGCTGTGTTGTAAATCTGTTTTCTTAAGTCCTTAATTAAGCCTTCCAGAAACTGGGCGTGTTTTCATTTGCATTCCGAAACAGAAATCTGACGTGTTTGAACATTGTCTGCTTGGGTTCAAAAGGAAACTGTAAATTTATACAGTCTGTTCTTTACAAAAAAAAAAAATGTCAATTGCATCTTAATGAGTCTCCAAAGTGACATGCCCCACCCCTTCTCCCATCCCCCACCTCCACTGACCCAATCTTCCTCTGCCACCACCACCACCACCACCACCACCACCACCACCACCACCCCCAGACACTTCCCTCCCCCTTCCTTCCTTCCTCCACTTCCCATTCCCCTCCATTTCACTTCCCATCTACCCACCTTCCGGCTCTATTTTCCATCCCCCTCCTTTTCACTTTCCAAGCCTGCTCCTCCTCCTCCATTTCCCAGGCCCTCCCTCCTTCCCAGCCCAGCCCCCACCTTCGCATTTTGCACCCCTTTTCTTTCCTCCTCCTCCCTTTTTCCTGCTTTTCCTCCTCCAGCGGTGTGCATTCCAGCTGCAGCCCCGCCCCTTCCTCCCCACCACACTCAAGTCTCCCTCCCCTCCCCCGCCCACTATCCTGCCGGGTTCCCAGCCAGGCTCCCAGAAGGCTGGCTAGCGCCTGCTTCCAAAGGTCACGTGGTCCCTCTGCCTCCCTCCCCCCCCCCCCCGGCGGGGGAGGGGCGGCTGCAGAACCTGTTCTTTGTTAAGAGGTCAGAGCCTGCGCCTGCGCTAGCTGGGAAGGAACTACCGAGGATCTTCAAAGAGCTGCGCAGTCTCAGCGCTCCGCCCCCAGCCGGGCCTGGGCTGTGATGGTTGGGCTCCTCAAAGCCTGCTGGGTTCAACGCCTCCACAGGGGCTGGGGACCTTCTGGGAAACCCAGAGACCCTATGAAATAGGGAAACTGAAGAATAGGGGGTCTGCTTAGCGGGGAGTGCCTGAATTCTCAAAAGTGTAATTGTATCTAAAGATCTTTCCCTGTGCAGAAACATTTTCCCATCCAAAAATGGCAGTTGAGGGGGAGGGGAGGTGGGTAATAAAACTGTGCTTGCTCTGTGCAAGCAGTTGAACACTGTGATTAGGTTACATAGCTGTAAAAATATTTTTCTAGGTCACTAGATATTTTCAAAGTCAGACTTTGACTGAAGGCAGTGGAATTTTCTATGCCAGAATGTTTTAACCATTCCTAATTGCAGAGCATTACTGTTTTACCGTCTTCAAACATGGGCTAGGGGTGTAGCTCTGTGGGTAGTGCCCTTGACTAGCATGCAGGAAACCAAAGGCTGGTGGCCCTAGATTCTACCTGAGCCTGGTGGCACACACCTGTAATCACAGCCCTTGGGGAGCTGGAGGCGACTTGATGAGACCGTCAAGGTCATCCTCAATTACACAGTTTTGTTCTGCTTTGTTGTTATCTCTTAGAAGCATGTTCTTTTCAAGAGAGACAGGAAAAAAAAGGAGCAATCCAGGTGGCAGGGAAGGTGGGGAGGGACTGGAAGGAGTGAAGGGAAGGGAGACTGTAATAAGGATAGACTGTACAAGAAAATAATCTATTTTTAATAAAAGAGGGAGAAATAAATACAAACAGACAGATTTAAAATAAAATCACTATTAAAAAGAAAAAAAGTGTCCAGCCTGAGATATATGAAACCTTGATTCAAAACAACAAAAACCTATAATTCATGAGCAGGGGGGTTATAGCTCAGCGGTAGTGTGCTTGCTGGGAACTCAGAAGTGGAAGAAAAGGTATGTAATTGTGTAATTATGTAAGTAGCCTTTTCCTCTACAGTTCTCAATGCGACACACAAATATAGGTCAGGGATAAATATGTTTACCTTGCCTGCTAGGATAATCCCGGTTTTGTTTTGAATCTTCTATGTATATCCTGTATACGTATTCTGGGAGGGGGAGCACATGGATGCACTTGAGCTATGGAATACATATGAAGGTCAAAGGACAAAATTAGATTTTCTGGTTGTTTTTTTTTTCCTCTCTCTACCTCTGTGAGCACTGAGATTATAGATGTTGGATACTGTGTCCATCTTCTTGTGGGTTTCTGAGACGTGAATTCAGGTGCTCTCGCTTACTTGGCAAGTACTTTAATCACAGCCATCCGCCAGGATTTGGAATGCCTAACTGTAACTGGGTAGAATTAAAGGCAGAAAATACTAATCAAGTTTCCAATAGTTAAATGTGACTGATCAGCCTGGCAGGAAATAGATAGTCCCAAACATCCCAACATCCCCAGGCTTGGAAGAAGACCTGGGAATGTTATGGTTTTCTGTCTCTTTAAGAGACAAGCCATGCCCACTCCCTCCCCCATCCACTGAGGCAGGCTGATCTTCAGCTTCAGGCCTGAGCTCAATCTCGGAGAGGCAGCTTCACTTCTGCCTCTCTCTCCCACTTCTCCGCTTCCCCCTTCTCTGTCTCTTTCTCCTCTCTCTCTCTCTCTCTCTCTCTCTCTCTCTCTCTCTCTCCCCCTCTTCTCCCTTCCCCCTTCATAGCCCCCTGAATAAATATTCAACCTCACTCTGCAAGTTACCTCTATCCATGTCTCTGTCTTCTGCCCGCCCGCCTTGTGTCTCCCTGCCTGGACCAGCCACTGCTTGGGGACAGCAGCCATCTCTGCCTGGGACTGGCTGCTCCTAGGGCCCGCTGTCTCCTGTCTGCCACCACATGGCCCACTACCATCATTTGGGACCTATAGCATTTCTGCTGCCTTCTGCCGCTGGGGATCTTGCAGCATTTAAAAAAAAATTATAAAAGGGAGAAGTTCTCTAGCTAGAACTTTGAGAATCACACTCCATGAAAGGCCCATAAAACCTCAGTGTTTGTAGTAGGGATCAGAAAATTTCCCTTCTGTCATGTTCTGTGATAAATACTATGTTTCATATATGCATGCACATTTAAGCAGAATGGTCAGTATCACTGATTCTATGTAAATCAAGTGCCAAAGTGTGAAAGGTACAGATCTCACTATGGTAGGATAAGAATTAGGCATCCAGGTACCTCCTGTTAGTGTTGAATTTCACAGGCCTCAAAAGTTCAGGGCCTTCCTTTAGGTAAAGAGTCCAGCAAATGTGTAATGGATAAATAACTGAACTTGTGTTGCCTCAAGTGTATTGTTATTTCCAAGCTTTCCCAAGTTATTTATACTTCAACACTGAATTTTAAAAAAAAAAAGAATCACTGTTTCAGTTATTTTTCTATTATCGTGACAAAATGCCATGACTAAGGCAACTTAGAAAGCTTTCAATTAGGCCTCACAGTTCAGAGGGTTAGAGTCCATGAACACCATGGAGGAGATGGCATCAGGCAAGGAGGCATGGAACTGAAGCAGTAGCTGAAAGATTGCATCTTAAAATACAATGATAAAGTAGAAAGAGCTAAGTTGGAATAGTATGGGCTTTTGAAACCTCAAAGCTTTCCACCAATGACACACCTTTTTCTGTCCTGCCTGCCAGCTCCCAAATAACCACACAGAGGGAGACTTCTTATTACTTATGAAAGCTCAGCTGATAGCTTAGGCTTGTTCCTTACTAGCTCTTATAACATAAATTAACCGATACTTTTATTAACCTATACTCTATCACGTGGCTTTTACCTCTATCTCATTTTGTGTGTCCTGATCGTTCTGTATCTGGCTGACTTCTCCCCCTTGTTCCCAGCATCCTCTGTGCCTGGAAATCCTGCCTAAGACAGGCTGAATTAGTCATTCAGCTTTTTATTAAACCAATCACAGTGACATATCTTCACACAGTGTAAGAATATTCCACAGCACACACTGCCTCCAACATGGTCACACCTCCAACAAGACCACGTCTCCGAAGCAGTTCCATCAACTGTGAACCAATTATTCAACTATAGGAGACTATGAGGACCATTTTCATTCATTTTTACTCAAGAGAAAGAAAGCAAATATTCATAGAAATCTTAGTCACATGAGCTCAAAGCTAAAAATTACTTAAAAGTGAACAAATCAATACATAAAATATGGTTGTTGGGCAGTGGTGGCATACACCTTTAATCCCAGCACTCAGGAGGCAGAGGTAGGCAGAAACATTCAGAAATAAGACTGTGATTGGAATTATATAACTACACATTAGTAAAAATAAAGCAATGGATTCTCAGTATACAGTGCAGGGTACCCTGGATATTACCATCTTTCTACCTCAGCTTCCTCATTGCCAGGATTACAGGGGTGTGCCACTACAATGGTTTTTTTTCTTTTTTTTTGGTTTTTCGAGACAGGGTTTCTAGGTGGTTTTGGAGCCTGTCCTGGAACTAGCTCTTGTAGATCAGGCTGATCTCGAACTCACAGAGATCCGCCTGCCTCTGCCTCCCGAGTGCTGGGATTAAAGGCGTGCACCACCACCGCCCGGCCTCTGGCCTCTACAATGGTTTTTAACAACATTAATGGGTTTTGTCATTTGAAAGAGCATCCCCAGCACTAAAAAGTCAGAGGCAGTTGGATCTCTGTGAGTTCGAGGACAGCCTGGTCTACAGAGCAAGTTTCAAGACAAGCAGGGCTGTTACACAGAGAAACCCTGTCTCCACTGGGGATCTTGCAGGAAGGAAGGAAGGAAGGAAGGAAGGAAGGAAGGAAGGAAGGAAGGAAGGAAGGAAGGAAGGAAGGAAGGAAAAGAAATTAAGAAAGGGGGGAGGGAGGGGAAGGAAGGAAGCAGGATCTCATGTAACCCATGCTGGATGGATTTAAACTTGCTGTGTAATTGAGGGTGACTTTGAACAGTCTCCTGATCGTCCATTCTCTCCACGCTTTCCAAGAGTGAGGATTACATGAATGCATCACCCCCTACTAACAACCTTAACATTTCCTTCTTGGTGGTGCTACCTCTAACTGAGCAAGTACCATTGGTAACAAAAGACCTTCAAGCTGACCGTTGAAAACTAGCACAGGCTACACAGAAGATGTTTGCTAGATACTGATTTCTTTCAGAGCACTCCTCTGATTTCTTACCCAGTTTAAGCCCTCATCATGTGGTGTATGCACTTGGTTGCATTGTTTTATACCTTTGTGTCATCTGGCAAGTTCCCACAATGCTCTGGGCTAGATCTCCATCTTGCTGTGATGTGTTTGACCACAAATTGACCTCATTTGGGGTTGATGGGATTAGCTCCTGCTTTCTGGATCTACAACAATTCAGGCTTTACTGCTGTTAATTTTGTTTCACATAGCTGAACCCGGTTAGAGTTCCTTCTCCGGGGAGAACCACTCACCTGCCACAGCGGTATATGTGTTTCCTGTAGAAACATAGAGCCCACTCACATGCACACGTGCAGCTGCCATGTGCACTGAGCTAACGAAATAATCCTCCCCTTGCGTCTGTGAGTGCTGTGCCATTTTCTTGTTGACACACTTTCGTTTTTCTCAGTGCTGGTCACCACTCACAGCTGGCTTCATGACCAGCTCTTTTTCAGGACATACTCTCCCTAGGCTGAAAAACATTGGTCTAGACCAGTGGCCTTTGGCCAGTGGTGATTCTGCCCCAGAGAGGAGATTAGGCAACGTCTGGAGACATTTTTAGGTTGTCAGACAGGGCTAGGGAAGGAGTGGTATAAAATAAAACGCAGAGATGGGACCATCACAGACAATGCTTGATCTGCAAATGTCAAATGTGCTAAGGCTTAACGAACACCTTTAATCCCAGCACTGGGGAAGCAGAAACAGGTGAATTTCTGTGAGTCCGAGACCAGCATGGTCTACAAAGTGAGTTCTGGGACAGCTGGGGCTACTCAGAGAAACCCTGTCTCAAAAAACAAATAATAAGCAAACAAAAAGTACTGAAAATGAGAATCTTAATTTTACAAAGATTACCAGAAACTTCTAGAAAATTTTAGCTTCTCACCAAGCGTGGTGATGAATGCCTTTAATCCCTGCATTTGGGAGGCAGAGGTAGGTGAATTTGAGGCCAGCCTAGCCTACAAAGTGAGTTCCAAGAAAGCCAGGGCTGTTACACACACACACACACACACACACACACACACACACACACACACACAAATACTGTCAAAAAGAAAGAAAGGAAGGAAGGGGAAGAAAAAGAAAATTAAGTTTCAACTTTTCTCATTCACCACCAAGCTTTTGTAGAGAAGCAGGTGAGCATGCTCTCTGGTGAAGCTAGACAAGACTTGCTCTTTCTTCCCACTTGTTCTGATTACTCTTGCTTACCTGAAATTCACCGGACTAAAGAGGGGAGGATATTTTTAAATATTTGCATATAACTAATGAGATATCTTGGGAAAGCAATCAAACTCTAAACACTAAATTCCTTTCTCTTTCACAAATACCTTACTCAAAATATCCTGATGGTAATTTTTTTCATTTTTTTTATTTTTTAACATTTCTTTATTTATTAGAAAGAGGGCATGGGTGTTATGTGCGTGTGGAAGTCAGGGAACAAGTTGCAGGAGCTGAGAGTAGGTTCCAGGGATTGTATTCAGATTATCAGGTTTGACAGCAAGAACGTGTACCTGCTGAGCCACAATTTCCATGTGTATGTGTAGAGTGGGTGTCTGTGTAGACATGTCTGAATGTCTGTGTGCAGGTACACATGTGTGTGCCTGTGGCAGACTGAGGAGAATGTCATTTTCCTGGGGTTATTTCCCTCCCTGAACCTGGACCTTTCCGGTTTTACTAGTTCATCTAGCCAGCTTGCCCCTGGGTTGCTCTGTCTCCACCTCCTGTGTCCTGGGATTACAACTAACTACCACACCTACCCGCTTTTTCACGTGGGTGCTAAGTAGCTGAACTGCAGTTTGCATGCCACACGCTTTATCTACTGAACCATTGGCCCAGTTCTGAAGGTAATTTTATGCATTATTTTGTTATAACTTAATGCATGAAACAAAGCCACATGGTATGGATTTTTTCCATGACATCACAATTTAAAAAACATTTTTTTTTGTTGTGAGCCTAGCTTTTAATGGCTGAAATATCTCTCCAGGTCTTGGGTGTTTGTTTGTTTGTTTGTTTGGCTGTCCTGGAACTCGCCCTGTAGACCAGGCTGGCCTCAAACACTCAGAGATCCGCATACCTCTGCCTCCTGAGTGTTAGGATTAAGGGCTTGTATCATCACACCTGGCACAACTAAAATTATTTGATGTCTTAGAGCACTTCTAATTTTTGCAATAGGGGCGTTCAAGCTGTATCTCTTTCATTCACACACTGTAGAACCCCAGGCAACAATATCTCAGAGTGAGGAGCGCTGGCTGCACAGTCTCGATTTTCTGTCATCAAGGGCTGGTTCAGGGTGGAGTGCGGAAGCAAAGTCTTCTTTCTCCATGCACAAGAGTATTGATCAGATCCCTAGATCGCAACCTCTGGTGACCACTTTTCAACCCCCAAATCTGAACCTGCTCACTGCACCCACCTAGCTATGTTCTGGAGGGGTCCTTCCTGTCTTAAGGGTGCCCCTTTGGGCTTGCTTTAAAATCAAGATACCTCTTAGCAGACACACAGGCCAGCTTTGCTTCTGTCCTCTTGCCCTGGTCTGAAAATGGCACAGGCCTGACTCCCCCAAGGCGCCTTCACTATAGTGTGTGTCTCTCTGCTTATTTGTCCACTCTTGGCTCCCTGCTAACCATCTCTGCTCCATCCACCCCAATCCCCACCATACCATTCTCCCAGCCAGATTATTTTCTGCTCCTGGAAAAAATTCCTCCTTTCAAGCCCCTGTCTGATCTTCTCTTCCTGGACGTGGTAGCCTAAGGGATGGGTTTAGCGCACCCTGACTTCATCCTCTGTCATGATTTCCCAGCACGGAATATTTGCTATAGAATTTCTCCAGGAACTTAACAACACTAAGACTAGCATTTCCTTGTTCTCTGAATATTTGATGTGCCTGTCCAAATATTTTAAAACTCCCCAGGGAGTCTACCCTGCAGGCAAGGATGGAGAAGGCTGGTACCCTGTGAGCACACTGTGCATATGTCCACCGTATTCTGCTGTGGACATCCTAAGCACCTCCTGTTTTACCTGTTTTGTTATGACACAAAAACCATCATCACCCTTGGGGAGACATTCTCCTGTAAGTTAATATTGGCATTCGGATGCATGCCGGCTTCTCCTAGGGAAGCCATAATAGATTGTTTGATGAGAGGAAGAATCAAATAACATTTAAAAAATATTTTTCATATGTGTTTCAACATTGAACAGACTGAATGGAAATGACATAGAAAAGATGAGTGTGGGCCCCAGACAAGGGCAGTGATCAGATTATGTAAAGAGCTTCATATTTTTTGACCACACCCATCAAGTTTGCTTTCCCGCTGGGAGCAGGTGAGACTGCTCGACCACCAAGCCTGACAACTTGAGTTCAATCCCCAGGACCCACGTGGTAGAAGGAAGAGAATTAACTTCTACAAGTTGTCTTCTGACCTCTGCACGTGATCCACACAATGCAATAAACAAATAAACAAACAAATAAAAGTCTGCCCTCTGGCTATGTATTTTAAGGCAGATCTGGTAGTATGGGTGTCTGAGGTTGAACACTTCTTGGAGCTGCCCTATATAGTGTAAGGTGTTTGATAGTGTGCCTGGTCACTACTGTGTATATGTCAATAGTGTCCCCGGTTATTACAACCAAAATTGTCTTCTGATACTGCTAAGTGTCCTTTGGAAAGACAGAAATGTGTTTCTTCTTTACAGTTTTGAGCTGCATGAAATAAAAATGATCTTAAGATAGCTTGCAAGCCAGTAACTTAAGCTGACTGTCCTCTGTTGCACTAAGACAATTACCAAAGAGCTTCAGAAGAGGAGACAGAAGAAGAAAAAAGTGGGGAAAGACACAATTCAGGGGCTAGGGCAATGACTCAGTTGGTAAAGTATAAGAACCTGAGTAAGATTTCTCCGGCAAAATAGTGAGTGGGGTAGTTAGTACCTGTACTTAGAAGCCCAGGAGTTGGAGCAGAGACAAATTTGCTGGCCAGTTAGTCTAACCAATCAGCTCCCCCCCCCGCCCCGTAACTCCCCTGGCATTGGTCCAATGCCCTCTTCTGGCCTCCAAAGACTCGCATCTGCACACAGATACACAGCCCTAAGCAGTCTGATGGAGCCATGCCAGGGACTCTTTGAGATGCAGAAGAGACGTGCTGTCCCCAGCTCAGCTACACCTTGCTCTTCACACATGGCTAGTCTCTGGCATCTGAAAAGACAGGTTCAGGGAAGGAAGGGATCAAAGGGTCCCTAAAGACAACAACACGTGGACTGAGGCAAAATGAAGCAGGTGCAGTTATAGGGAGGGCACCAGTGGAAGCTCCAGGGGACTTAACACTGAAGTCCAAGAACTCTACCACTCAGCTCTACCCCCTGCCCTCAGATTTCGCTCTCAAATCACCAACTCAGAGACAGTGAACAAGAACTTCAGGTTAGAGATGGCAGACTATTATACCCAACCTCTATGATTCCCAGTTAATTATAAACCATGCATGATCTCACTTGTTTGTTTGGTGAAGCGGGGCCTTACTGCCCTTGCCTTTCTAGGCTAAAATGATCCCCCTGCTTCAGCTTCCTGAGTAACTAGAACTACAGATACATACTACCTGCTATGGTTCATCTTGACTGTCAACTTGACTGGATCTGGAATCAAGTAAGAGACGGGCAGGTTTGTGGAGACTTTTCTAGGAAGAATTAGCAGAAGGAAGATGCTCCTGCAGACTGGGTGATACCTTTTGCCAGTGGCTCATGTATAAAGAGGTCACAGGAAAAACATTGTTTTTCCTGCCTACTTTTGCTTCTTGCTGGTGAATGTATCTACCTTGTTGATGCTGATGATGCTACCGTCCTTTGCTAGGGACTGCTGAGGGGTCCAGGTTGGTAGGCCAAGCAGCTATCAAGTTGTCAGCCTCTCAGTATACAAGGCAGTCTGATAAATTAATTTTCATTTTATATATGGACACACACATATATATTCATTCTTAAAGGTTCCATTCCTCTAGATAGTCCTAATACCCCACCATGCCTGAATTCCTGCGCTTAAACTTAAGATTTTAAAACACTTTTTGCTGTTTACAATGCCAGCATTTTCCTTTTAATTTTTGATGGCATTGCAATTTCCTATGCAATGAGACCACACCTTTCTTCAATTGCATTCCTTTTTTATTGTCTCTGTTACACATTTCTTGGTTGCTTCATAAAAAGAGCCAAAATAAATTAGCAGTTTTTAATGTCTGTGTGGGGTCCAAAAAAAATAGTCATTACATAAATGTGTATTATTGGTCCCTCACTTGAAAATATACTGAAAGTATTTGTGGGTGATTTTGAACATAACTGGCTGGGTGGGTGATGTGGCCTGACAGAGGCCAGGTGTGATGGAAAACGGTTGTCGCCCTAAGCTAGTTCTACCTGTCACCATTCTCTCAGGGTATCTGGTGTACATGGAGTTGAACTACTGAATCTGCTTAGCTCTTGCTGTTGGAACTCCAAGGTGAGATACTAAGGGTCAGGCTTCATGGCACACACTGCGTGTTGCTAGAACACATCTCGTGTTTAAAATCGACCTCCAGGCTGTCAGCATGTGTCAAAATATTGTGACACACCAGGTCTCCCAGGAGATACCATGGGCCCCCTTTGTTCTGGCTGTTGGGCTTTATTGTTACACAGCTGCAGGCTCCAAGACTACAGGTACCATAGCTCCAAAGGCACTGCACACACCACAGTGGTGTGGACTTATGCGACAACACTGTGCTATCCACCTGCAGCCTTGCAAGCAGCTCTCAGCTACTGGAGGTTCCAGGGTTAAACACAGAAGCAAATCACATCCTCCTGCTCCAAGCTTTTCAAGCACTCTTTGTTCTCTGTATTTTAGCTAAATACTGGACACAGACCTTACTGGCTAGATAGAAGCAAAACCCCCAAATGCAAATGCCTTAGGCTCGGGAATCACAATCCTGCCTCTATTTAGAAAATGGCATTGTTTTTGACCGTAGGAAACCTTCCACATGAGATATCATTTTAGTTCTATTCTTGAGAAAGATGTGCTGACTTAGCACAATTCTTGCACTGTAGCTCAGCATCATTCTTTGGCAGGAGGGACTGATTTGCATAAGACTGCATGCTGTTGCCATTGATGGGTGTCTGAAGTCCTGTCTTTTTGCTGCTTCTGTTTATCAAGACATATACTCATTACCTAAGAGACTTGTAACAAGGCTGTACATTTACTGTATAGTCTTGTGGGCTGCAGCTTACCCTTGTTGAGCTTGCCCTTGTTGAAGTCAGAACATTTCCAGTGTTTCACTTAATTAATTGTGTGTGTGTTTGAATTGTGAGGGAGCAAGTGTTTGTGAGAATGTGTGGATGCCTGTGTGAATGCATGCCATTTGTAAGCTAAGGCTTATTACCAGGTATCTTTCTCCATGACTCCCCACTTTAATTAATGAAGCAAACTCTCTTGCTGAATAGAGAGCTCAACAATTCAGCTAGTCTAACTTAGCCAGGCAACTTGCCCAGGTACCATCCTTTCTCCAACTCCCTAACTAGGATTTCAAGCCAGCTACCATCCCACCCAGTTTTTTGTGTGAGTGCCTTGGATCTGAATGCTAGTCTCATGTTTGTGTGGTGAACACTTGCCCTGCTAAGCCCTTCCCTGTGCTCATCCACTAATTATTTTCCTTTTATTTTTTTTAAGCATTGCCAATCTGGGCTCAAATTCAAATGATCTCTCTGCCTCAACCTCCTAAGTGCCTGGCGTTGCCAGTACACGTCAGTGTGTCTGACTACTTTATCATATTCTAATTGATGAGTAATGATTGCAAGTATTGATGGGATGTCAGGACATTGTTTTTGAAGGATGCTATTTGGCCAACATTGCCTAACTTCTCTGAAATTCTCTCTCCCCCTCCCTGCCTCTCTCTGTTTTTATTTTTTGTTTGTTTTCCATGTGTGTGTGCGTTCATACAAGTGGAAACGCACATGTGTGCACCTGCATGTGGAGGCTAGAGCTCAACCACCAGTGTCAGGAACTGTCTACCACCTCTCACTGGGACCTGCCGCTCACCAATTAAGCTACACTGGCTGGCTAGCAAGCAACAGGGATGCAGAGCTGGGATTAGAGGGACCTGCCATCACACCTGGCTTTTTTTGTTTCTTACAAGGAGATTGAACTCAGGTTCTTGCGTTTGCAAGGCAAGTTCAAGGCAAGCACTTTACCCACTGTGCTATCTCCTCGGGCCTTCTTTGAAATGTATAATTTTGCCTCAAACGATGTGTTACTTTCTTTATTTAAATCATGAATACATTCTAAAATTCAAGGGCACCAGAATTCCTAGATGCAGTCTAAACACCACTAAGGCAAAAGTGAAAAAGAAAAAGGAGAGCGATGCGTAGCTGACTGCTTAGGAGCTTCTGGAAGCTCTGCGAAATAGGGATAAATCTACAGTTTACCTGGTATTTCAGAGCGATGTGTTGGAAGTAAAATTCATTCAGTGCTGAAAAGCCTATGTATCTTTTAAAAATATAGTTGTGTATATGGAGGGCAGAGGACAACTTACAGGAATTGGTTTACTCCTTTAATTATGTAGGTTTGAGGAATGGAACTCAGGTCCTTGGAACTGGCAACCCAGACCTTCACTCACTGCACCATCTTGTCAGCCCAGAGTCTTTTTTCAGTGTACAAATGTTCGTAGTCTTCTGAACAGCTTTGTAGTTCACACACTTCATAGAGGTGTCCTGTTGGCCCATACTGTACCCCAATCTCCTACCTCTAAAGAGAGGGGAGCTACAGGGCAAGAAAATCTTGGATCTTTCTCCAACATCTCTGGGTAGCTAAACTTCTTTCTTCTTTTTTCTATGCCCTTGGCTTCTTCTCCATTTCTTTATTCTGAGTCAACTAAAAGCAAGTATCAAGGGACGACAAAGGAACTCCCATGAAAGGCAGCATTGCACCGCCTGGTACTATTAAGAAATCGTTGTCTAGTCTAAGGATATACTAATCAAAGTGAAGGGCTCCTTGGAGATTCTGAGACAAGAGAGCCCCATCCTAAATGTGATCAAGGTCAGCAGATAGGGTGTAGCTCGGTTTGCTTTGGAGCTCAGCCTCAAGCTCTATATGAACCCCAGGAGCCTGCCTTCTCTGCAAGGAGTCACTTTTCATAAATATCTGAAGGCGCAGGGGATGCCAACCAAGGCAGCTGCCAAAAATAGCTGACTTCCAGAGCTACAGAGAAACTGCAAGAACAGCGTAAAAGGATCCCGTCATTCCATTAACCTATTTACGCCAGATGGTGGACTACTCCTGGTTACAAGACATACCTGCATGTTGAAAAACATGGATTCTAGGGCTAACATTCTAGTTGAATTCCCTGCCCTACTGCTTGGGGTGTGGGGAGGGAGCCATATCAATAATTTTGGAAGTCTGGAGATTTCCATTTCATCCCCAGACTCCATAAACTAGTCTACTAAAAGATCACAAAATCACCCTGGCCTGGAGGTCAAGGGCTGACATCTCAGATACTCCTGAGGCTGAGGTAAGAGGATCACAAATTCATGGTCTGCCTGGACCACAAGGTGAGTTCAAGACCAATCTGCTCATCTTAGGGAACTTCTGTCTCAAAATAAGGCTAGAGTTCATTCACAGATGAACCAATAAAGAAAATGAGTGGAGGAACAAACCATCATGTTAAGGAAAATAAGCCACCCCCAGAAAGATGAATATCTCATCCTTTCTCTCATTGTAGAATCTGAACTTGAGGTATGGATGATATGAACGTATAAAGCAGACTAGAAGGAGAAGGAAGAGGTCTAAAATGAAGAGGAAGGAAGAATAAAGTGTGATGATAGAATATACGCATCTTGAAAGGAGAGGCTGATGGAGGAACAGGACCAACAAGAGAGGGGTGAAGAGGGACAGAGTCTTGGATGAGAGCAAAGTATAATCATGTTTATTTTACAATGAAAATCATTTGTTTGTGTGCTAGCCAGAAAGCTAATTTAGAAAGACAAGGAAGGGAAGAGGTTGGCCTTGAACTCCTTATCCACCTGTCTCTACCTCCTGAGTGTTGATTACAGGGATGACCTACCACACATAATTTATACAGCACTAAGGATAGAACCAGTGGCTTTATGAAAGTTAAGCAAGCACTCTAGCAATCCGGCCACATTCTCCAGCTCAGCGCCTTCCTTCTGAGTGCAGCTCAGATCCCCCTGCCTCTTCCTCTTCAGTTCTGGAACTAAAGGCATGAGCCACCACTTTCTGAA
The DNA here is from genome assembly GCF_014885135.2 of Alexandromys fortis. NCBI lineage: Eukaryota > Metazoa > Chordata > Mammalia > Rodentia > Cricetidae > Alexandromys > Alexandromys fortis. The sequence goes on along the minus strand of NW_026068168.1, from coordinate 410,546 downwards.
TAGGCCAAAGTGAAAGGGTGGGAGCAAAAAAGGCAAAATCCTAATTCTAACAGGAAGGGCACCAATTTCAATACAGACAATTGAATATGTGTTCTGTCTGCTTGCTAAGCTTGGAGACTGCCTGTTGACAGGGCTGAGCAGGGGAACTTGTTGACTTTCAAAGCAAGATTACTAAGTAGAAATGTCTTTCCAGTTCTATTATTTGGATAGCTGACACACAAATTAAGGATCAGAACAAGCAAAGAAAAGCATCAGAGAAAACTGACATGACAAAAATTACTTGATCAAGTCTCCGCAGGCAGCCTCTAAGTAAGAAATGACCATCATCAAACCCGAGTAGAACCAGGAGAGCATCTTCCTAACTAAGCCTGGAAGGTGCTTTTAAATGCCTCCAGGGTACCAAGGAGAAGGCATTAATGAGTTCCAATGTGGAAAACTATATAAGGTTCTGTGCCTATTGCTGACTCTTTTGGATCAGAAACAGTTTATGAGAACTAGGATGATAGCCCAGATGGTAACTTATCTGTTGTACAAGCTTGAGGACAAGAGTTTAACCCCCCAGAACCCAGGAAAATACCTAGCACATTCCTGTGTATTGGGGAGACAGGAGGATCCCTGGGGTTTGCTGTATGTTTAGTGTAGCCTAATCTGCAAGTCTGGGAATTCAGTGTGTGTTCCCGTTTCCAAAAACAAAGTAGGGCCCACCCATAAGATGACTCAGCTGGGGAAGAGCTTGCGGCCTATACCTGACAAACAGTTCAATACTTGGACCCACATGGTAGAATGAAAGACTTGACCCAAAAAAACTGTTCTCTAACTTCCACACAAATGCTGTGGTACATGCGCCCACATACATCATATATGCAATAATCATAATCATCATTTTTGAAAATTAATGTGGGTGACTCTTGAGGAACAGCACTTGAGGTTGACTTCTGGCTTCTACAGATCTGTGCTTGCACACCTCTAGGCACACGAACACACACGTATACACAAAAGAGAGAGGGAGGAACGGAGGTGGTGGAGAGAGCAGGGAAGGAAACAGGAAGAAAAAAGGAAGGAAGGAAGGAAGGAAGGAAGGAAGGAAGGAAGGAAGGAAGGAAAGAAGAAGGGAGGAAGGAACGAACCAGTAAGTGAATGGATGAACTAACTATGGGAATCTTGTTTTATTTCTTTGCAGACCATCTGGGGTTCTGATTTTGACAATCTCAATAAACATGCTTAGCATGATCTATCATCTTCAGTGAGTTACATCACATCTTGATCACAACTGTATTTCCTAAAACCTTATTCCAATAATAATAATGATGATGGCACTAATAATAATCACACAATAAAGAAAAGAAGATCTCAAGTTGACTGCAAATGTACTGTCTAGAGTCTACCTCACGGGTGTTATATGTACATTGACCCTTACAGCATAGTGCAGGCCCTGTTAGCTCACTTCAGTACTGGCTTCAAGATAAAGGAAAATGAACTTGAGCCAAGCCCTTTTATGGGAGAAGTACTGAAGTTTTTATTGCTCTCATTTTTAAAATTTTATTTATTTATTTTGTTGTTTGTTTGTTTGTTTTGAGACAGGGTTTCTCTGGTTTCTCTGCATAAACCTGACTGTCCTGGAACTCCTTCTGCAGATCAGGCTAGCCTGGAACTCAGAGATCTGCTTGGCTCTGCCTCCCAAGTGCTGGGATTAAAAGTGTGAGCCATCACTGCCCAGAACTATCATTTTTATTTTAAGGTAAGATCTTACTGTGTAGCCCTAGTTGGCCCAAATTTGTAATCCTCCTGCCTCAATCTCCCGGGTCTTGGGCTTACAAGACTGTACCTCCATGCCTAGTTTTGACATTTTGTTTTAAAATGTAATCTCTTCCTTTTCTTCTTTTTCTTTTCCTTTTTGTTTTGTTTTGTTTTGTTTTTCGAGATAGGGTTTCTCAGTAGCTATGGAGCCAGCCCTGAAAATTGCTCTGTAGACCAGGCTGGTCTCGAACTCACAGAGATCTGCATGCCGTGCACCACCACCTCCCAGCCTCTTTCTTTTTTATTGTTGTTGTTGTTATTGGTGGTGGTTTGTGTTTTTATGTGCTTCCTGGGAAGTGAACTCAGGGCTTTGTGCATACTTGGCAGTGTTCTCCCACTGAACAATATAGCCCTAGTCCATTAAAATTAAACAAGGCAGGACTTGAAAGTCTTTTCAGTTTAGGGATGTCTGAAAGTCCATACAGTCCAAGATCCCTCACCTAAGACCATTAGTTACTTTTCACATTGCTGCGATAAAATACCCTGACAAAAGCAATTAAAGGGAGAAGGGTTTATTTGGGGCATCCCAAATTAACCCTTCCAGGGGCATCTGACACCCTCTTCCAGCCTCCTTGAGCATCCTCATGCATGTGGTACACTTAAATTCATACAAGCAAATGCTCAGCGCATAATTGTTTTTTTTTTCTTTTTAATTTAAAAAAGGGATAATACAGTCCTTGTGGCAATGGAGCATGAAGTGAAGGGTCACATTGTATTTGCAATCAGTAAGAAGAAAGAAGATAAGAAGTGGGGGCAAGCTGTAAAGCTTCAGGGTACACCCTAGTGACCCACTTCATCCAGTGAGACTCCACCTCCTAATGTTTCCACAACCTTTCACAACCCCACCAGCTGGAGACCAAGTGCTTAAACACATGTACCTATGGGAGACAGTTCTCATTCAAACTACACTGCTGTGCTTTAAAACACAAAATAGTGCCTTTTACACAATGTGCCAAATAAAATCTAAATGCATAAAGAAAATGTAAATCAAATATTCCAACCATCTGAAGCAGGAATTATTACTTGGTGTACCAGGAGCCAGGATCTCCTGCAACTTCTGTTTCTCTTATTGTGAGAGGATTTGCTGCCCTGAAACAGTACGCCTGAATCTGGTTTGGTTTTGCAGCCATGAAACTGACAGTAGCAGATGCTTGCATAAGCCTTGGTCCTCAACATACAACCCAAACATAAAGAATTTTGGGTCATTTATCATTGTGTTACCATTGACCCAACATGTGGATCTGTATAGCTCAGAGTTCTCCAACCTCAGTCTATTGAGATGGATTCTTTTTTATTTGTTGGAGGCTGTATTAAAGGATTTCAGGGATGTACTGAAGAATGGTTAGGCATCCTCTCAAGATTATGTCAGGCGTCACAGATATAGCTCAGTTGGTAGAGTGTTTGCCTAGCAGGCATGAAACCCTGGGTTCCACCTACTGCACCACATATTCTAGGCCTGGTGGCACAAGCTCCTTAGAGGTGAAGGCAGGAGAATGAATAATTCAAAGTCCTCCTAGGGTACATAGTTCAAGGCTAGCCTGAGCTACATGACACTGTCAATAAATCAATAAGAATACGCTAGGTATGATGCTGTATTCCTCTCATTATATCTGTTTGTTCTTAACCATCATTATTTTGCACAGAGAGATCCAAGAGTGTCCATACAAATTAATAAAACGCCCAGAGATGGGAGTGGGGAGATTCTTCTAGACTTAGTCTATGAAGTCATTTCCTGGGGCAGAAGACAAGATTGTGGCCATTTATCTGCTTTTGAAAAAGACACAGAGGTAAGGAGCCCCAGACAGACAGTGAGCCACTCTTTACAGGAAATGCAAGTGATTAGTACAATCAACAACATCAACATTCATGCTAGAAAAATCAATACAAAAAACATTCCCTCCTCTCTCACTCTTTAATTTTCCTGCACCTTTCTTTCTTGCTACCTGCTTTTTCAATAATGTATAAATCTTGAGTTTCTACACAATGAGATTGAGGTCAGCATGGAAAGAGAAAGTGAAGAATCATTAATTTTATCTCGTCTAGTCCTTCTGTTTTGACAGTGACAACAGCCTTCAGACAGATCCCCAGAAGCACAAAATTTCCCAAGATGCTCACTGATTCCATTTTTACATGCCCCAGCACTCCCAACCATAACCTCTTTGGCAGGCTCTTACAAACTCATGATATTCTGAATGAAACAGCACACTTATACAGAGCCCATTATATAATAATAATCCTACATTAAAACATAGCAAGCACAGATGGTATGGAGCCCTTAGCCCCTCTTTATTTTGTATTTCAATGACTTTTAGCATTTAGAGAGCTCCTACTGTGTGCCAAAGTCTCTGCTAAATGACAGGAAGATAATATAAAGATAAATTTAGAGGCATCTGTCTTTGAATAACTTGTTTTTTGCTATGATACATTTCAAAGAATCAACTAGCTGATTCATTGGACAAATTGGTTAGTGCATTAGCTCTACTACAAGCTGGGCATGGTGGCACACTTCTATAATCCCAGCGCTAGGGAGGCTGAGACAGGACAATCCTGGGAGCTAACTGTCTAACCATTCTATTCTAATTAGTGAACCAGTAAACACCCAAAGAAAGTGGGTGATGTTCCTGAAGTTGGTCCCCAATGTTGTCCTCTGCTTGGCCTCCACATTCAAACACACACACACACACACACACACACACACACACTCACACGCGGGGGGGGGGGGGGGGAGAGAGAGAGAGAGAGAGAGAGAGAAATATACAACAAAAGAAAGCAAAACAGGAGCCACAATACACCATCATTATCATGGTGATCCAACCTGTAGGCGACATCTCCATACTAAGGAAGGGCTCTGTATTCCTAGCAGCCCATGCACAGAAAGAACCATGATCACTCATGCATTCATAATGTGAAAACAAAAGGAGCAAGCACATTAGCGCAAACACTGCCTTTCTTCCTGGAAAAACATTCTCTCCCTTATTTCCATGACGCCATCTCCTCCAGTACACGGAGCTAAAGGAGCTAACAATGTAGGCAGAACAAAGACAGAGAAATGAAGTACCTAGGAATAAAAGCAGTGGGTGGAAAGTTAACTGTGTGTATAAATGCATACAACGGGCAATAAAAGAAGAGTGGAAAGGCTGGAGAGACAGCTCAGCAATTGAGAGTAGCTACCACCCTTCCAGAGGACTCTAGTTCAATTCCCAACGCCCACATCAGGTACCTACAAGTGCAGGGGGTTGCAAAATGAGCCCTACCGTTGGGAACAACAATATAAACATGATGGCGGAGATATAAACAGAGACCAGTAGGCTCACTTAGAAATGCTGGTTTCGCTGGCACTGCAAAATAACAGGCAGTTCCTCTGCTTGTATGCTCTGAAGTTTGCTTGGAAGAGCAATGATATATTGAGGAAAGGGGAGGCCTATGACAAAAAANAAAAAAAAAAAAAAAAAAAAAAAAAAAAAAAAAAAAAAAAAAAAAAAACAGCAACTATGAGATTGTAATAGCAATAACCAAACTAGGCAGACAGACACAGAATCTTCAAGGCCTATCACACTAGTCAGCGTAGTGTTTCAAGAAGTGGCAGTGGCAGCTCGAATTAGTGTTTGCCCAAAGAGCCTGGGTAAAAGAGACGGGTGACAGAAGTGTTCCCCACGTAGATGGAAAGAAGCTAGGCACACACGATGTGGGCTTTTGTCAAAGCCTGCCCAATGACCTATCTAATTTTTGAATTTTTGTAGGCTATGGTGGTGTATGTGTGTACCTGCTTGTGTGTTTTCGCATTGGGTGGAAATTTACACTATGCACATATATGTGCAGACCAGAGCTTGACACTAGCTGTCTTTCTCAGGAGGATTCCATCTTACCTTTTAAGTCAAAGACTCTCACTGAACCTATAACTCACCTATTCAACTTGATAGGTCATCCAATTTGCCCAGACCCAAATAATCACACAAAACCTATAATAATTGCAACACTGTTTAACCAATGACCCAGGAATATTCCTCGCAACTCATACATCTTAAATCAACCCATTTCTTCTTATCTGTGTGGCACCACGAGGTGTGGCCTACTCTGTTAAGTTCTGGCATCTGTCTCCTTCAGCAGCTACATGGTGTTTCTTTGACTCTGACTACTCTTTCTATATACCTCTTCTAGCCTGGCTATGTTCTGCTGTGTCATAGACCAAATCAGCTTCTTTATTAACCAATTGGAATAAAACATAGTCACAGTATACAGAGGGGAATCCCACATCAGACAACTGAGGATCGAGACCTTGAATTTGATAGGGCACTGGGTAAGTTATCTAATACATTTGAGTACCTCCATGTTAATATTAGAATTATCCATAAAAGTATCATATACTTCTTATTTGTTTGTTTGCTTGCTTGCTTGTTGAGACAGGGCTTCTCTGTGTAGTCCTGGCTATCTTGTAACTCATTCTATAAAACAGGTTGACCTCAAACTCACAGACATCTCCCTACCTCTGTCTCCCAAGTGCTGGGATTAAAGGTGTGCACCATCACCAGCAAAAATAGCAAGTGCTTATTAAGATCACTGCTAAAATAAGCTGCAGAGAATGTCTATGGGGCTATGTTTTCCTTTTAAATATTTCAGGCTTGAATGTCTTAAGGATGCTTTTTCTTACCTGCAAATCCCTAGACATTTCCAGATTTTAATTTAGGACTTTTTAGTGTGTTCTGTTAAATCCTAATGTGTTAAACATTTATCTCAGCAGCACACATCTGAAATAGAAAGCATTCTGTTGGTGAGTGTGTGTGTGTGTGTGTGTGTGTGTGTGTGTGTACTGAGATACTTAGTAGTTTTTTTCTCAGTTTAGTTAAAAAAACACACATGGAAGTTACGTCTCTTGGCTAATTGTGTGGGAGGTAACCATAGTATATTCCAGATACTTCCAGACACTTCTCCTGTATCTTTGGGTCAAGGAAATAAAAAACATTAGAATCTTAGGCTTATGTCATTTAGTCCAGAAGCGATGAAATCTAACTAGTGTGGCCAAAATGGATCGTTGCCCAACATGAGCCCTTGAATCATGAAAGTCACCTTGTGTCATGTGCCAAAGCTACCTGCTATACTAGTTACTCTTCTTGTTGCTGTCATAAACACCTGGCAAACAATTTAAGGAAGCGAAGGTTTAGTCTGTTCCACATGTAAGAGTATAGTCCATCATGGACTGGAAGGCATAGCAACAGGAAATAGGTCGTAGTTTTTTCCCACAGCCAGCAAGCAGACAGTGAAGAATGTCTGGTGATTAAGGTAGTTTTCAGCCAGTATCAGCCCATGATCTCTAGGATTCATGAGCTACGAATTATTTTTGCCATGAAGTATTAAGAAAAATCAGAAAGAACTTGGACATGGTGTATATGCTTGTAATCCAAATACTTGGGAGGTAGAGGCAGAAGGATAAGGAGTTTGGGTCATTTTACAGTAAATTCAAGGCCAGCCTAGGTTAAATAATAATCTCTCTCGAAATAAAATAAAGTTAAGGTCTGGAGAGATGGCTTAGCAGTTCAGAACAATACTAGTCTTGCAGAAAAGCTGAGCTCAATTGTTAGCACCTACATCAGGCAGTTCACAGCTGCCTGTGACTCCAGCTCCTGATGATGCCCTCTTCTGGCCTCTGTGGACACTAGCACTCATGTGCACACACACACACTTTTTTAAAAAATTAATTTTTTAAAGCAGAAGGGAGCTGTACATATGCCACATAGAGTACTTAGCTAACTTGCAGGGGACTCTTGCGTTCAATCCCCAGCCCTACATAAGTTAAATGTAGCCCACCAGGCTACAAAGGCAATTGTGCTCCCTGCCTAGTTCTTGACAGAACAAATTTGCCCAACCTTCTTCTATACTACCAAACATTCCAAGATCAGCGCAACCAATTCCTATGTTAAATAAACAGCTAACATCTCAGTACTCAGTATGCCCTTTTGAGAAACCCTAGCACAAATCTTGATAGGATACCCACTAAAGAAGACCAGGCTCATTCACTGTCTACTGCAGGTGCACAGGCCATAGGCACATTTCAAGTTCAATCTGGTGTGTGTGGCCAATATGAGGCTCTTGCCCACTTGCTCTGTGCACTTCACATTGTTTCCTAGTTTTTGACTCCGGTATTGTGCTTGCCTTGGACTCTGCAATCACGTAGGCAGTCCTGACGATATATATTCATATCTCTTCTGACTTTTCCTTTCTTTTTGTTTAAATCCAGGGCCTTGCATATGCAAGTCAAGTGCCATAGCACTGAGCCACATCCCCAACCATTTGGCTTTTAAAAACAGATCTTACTACACTTAGGTGTATGCCTATCTGCCTGCCTCTGCTTCACGAGTGCTGGGATTATTAGCGTGTAGCACCACGCCCTGCTGCTTCTGTTGCAACTCCAGTTTTAGCTTTACCCATCAAAGTACTGATCATCTGTGCCCTGAAAGAGCCCCAAGGAAGCATTCCTTGCTCATCAGTCCTCCGCAAACGGTCTTGCTGCAGTTGATGTTCTTGAGCTCTGTCAATATTCCTTTTCCGCTCATCCTTCACACCAAAGGAGCGTGCTCAGCTGTGTGCCCAACAAGCCATGAAGCAGAAGATCTGGGTTCTTGCAAAACTCACTAAGCAAATAGCTCTTGAGAGTGGAGTATCAATAGTACAGCTTGCTGTTCTTCAGCTAAAAGAGCTGCCAGGTACGTCCTATGTCTCCTCCAAGAGGTAGGAAACCAGGAAGGCTAAGCCTCCAGCAAACCACAGCAGTCCCAGCTTTGTGAAACTCCCCCTTAATCACTGCCTCCGTTTTCCTGTCTCTCTTTACATTATCTTATGGGGAAAATCATGGGGTTAGATCACACATAAACCACTGTGCTCACACCAGATCACACTTAGATCTTTAGAGAAAACCCAAACCTAGAGAATGCTGTCTTTGAGCAGTTGAGGCATGAAGAATACATCAATGGATTGATGTTTTACATAATGATAATTTAGGGCTGAGGAGATAGCTCAGTTGGTAAAGTACTAGCTGCTCTATCATGAGGACCTCAGTTCTATTCTCAGCAGCCAAGTCAAATGTCAGACCTCATGGTGCATGCTTGTAACCCAACAGGTTAGGCATCATGTACATGCCTGTAACCCAGTGCTGGGAAAATGGAGAGAGGAGGATCCTAGGAAATTGCTGTCCCACCAATTCAGTGGAAATGGAGAGAGGAGGGTCACTGGGGCTTGCAGGCCCACTGTCTCAAAACATAAAGTAGATGCTCCCAAGGAATGAATGAAGCCTGAGGTTGCTCTCAGGCCTCTACACACATACACACATGCATGCACAAACAAACACTAATTTGACAAGGTAGAATGAAAGCTATTTAGCTTTTTTCTACAGTTGTTCACAGACATTTGTCTCCCATGGTCTAAAATGGGCTTTGACGAAGCCATGGGAATTGGTGATAGCAATGTACAGGTACAAAATTACATACAATTACAAGGTATTTTAAAAGGAGGGGAGAGAAACTGTGAGATGGCTCAGGGGGTAAAGGCATTTGCCACTAAGCCTGACAATCTGTGTTTGATCTTCCGATCACACAGTGGAAGGAGGATTCCTGCAAGTTGTCATCTGATCCCCACCCACAGTACACCTGCGCTCGCACAGATGCATTATACATACATGCACGTAAAGAATTTCTGAAAAGAGGCATTTTTCCACATGGTTCATGAATGTAACATGTCACTGCTAAATCATTTTCTGTACAAAACAGAAATCTGACTCTGCTGAAAATATCTTCATGAAAAAAAAATAATAAAAGAACAATAGAGAAGAGAGTAAGCATGGATTACCAAATCGCAGTCTCAATCACCTGACTAGCCAGGCCAGAGTTCTCAAGCAGAAAAGATTAAATATTGATTCTCAGTGGAGATGGAGAGAAAGCTCTTTGTTTCTTTATTTCTCTTTACCTTCTTCTTTCTTCATTTTTTTCTTTTTCTTTATTTGGAATGTGTGTGTATGTGTATGTGTGTATTGTGAGTATTTATATGGTACATGTGTATATGGTGTGTGTGTGTAAAGTGAGTGTGTGTGTAGTACATGGGAGTACACTATGATGTGTACAAATGTGTGTGCATATGTGCATGCATGGTACATGTGTATGTATGGTATATTGAGTGTGTTGTGTGATGGTATGTGTGTGTATATATGAGAGAAAGGGAGAGAGAGGAGATCGCTGTGTGCATTTTTGTGTGTTAGTGCATATACCCAAGGAGGCTTTCAGAGATCAAGAGAGAACGTTCAATGTCCTGCACTATCATTCTCCCATTATGCCTTTGAGATAGGGTGTCTAACTGAACCGGATGCTAGGCTGCCAGCCAGCAAATTCCATGGATCCTTCTGTCTCCACTGCCTCATTGTTCTTGAGTTACAGGTAATTGGACAACCCAACCATATGCTGTTTTTTAAATGGGTGCTTGCTTTTGTTTTTTAATTGTTTTATTGAAAATAAAGTTATTTTCATACAATATAATCTGATCACAATTCCCCATCCCTCACACCCTCCCAGATCCTCCCCCAGCTCCCACCCTTCCAAATACACACCTTGTTTTTAATCTCTCTTACGAAAACAGACAGGCCAATAGAAAAGATAACTAGACAAACAAACAAAAACGAAAGAGCACAAGAAATGTATACACACACAAGCCATAAAAACTCAAAATTGGAAATATGTAAGCAAATATAATATAATATACAAGTAAGGTTAAAAATGCCCAGACAAAGCATTATGAAACTAAAAATGATCTCCAAAAAAATACCTTCAAGTTCATTTTGTGTCAGCAATCTGCTTCTAGGCATGGGGCTGCCCTAATGGTCGTTTGTATACCCAATGAGAGTGGAAATCACCTGAGTGCAAGTCAGGTGATCTAGGTGCTGAGCATTTGAGCCCAAGTCCTCATGCTCCCAAAACAAGTACTGTTACTTATTGAGCCTTCTCCCCAGCCTCTCCCTTCCCCTCCTATGCATCTCTCTATCTTTATCTCTTACATGGGGGAGAGACTGTTCCAGTTTCCCCTGCACATTCATGATGGCCTTCCCCATCTTATAAAATAAATGAGTTTAGGAAGAAAATCTTACAGACATCATTTGTCACTGGGGAAAAAAGATCGCATCCCCTGCAGGGAAGATATATCTTTCTAGGAGTGCAAATGAAATTTGAATGTCAGAATTATTCGCTGTTGACATTAAAACTTAATGTACAAGCTTAGGGCTGAAATGACTCTTAGTATCTCTCATAGAGTTTTTTCTTCCTAAACATGATTTGCTCCTATTATAACAGATGGAAAAGTCAGTATCATATATAATAGATAAATGATAAAAAACAAAACCAGCTTGGTTTCAGAAGGTGCTTAGGAAACCTGCTCTTTGTGCTGCTTTTCTGCTGAGTTTAGGCACATCACCTCCTTTTCATTTTTTTAAAAAAAAATAATTTTATTTAACTTCATTTTATGTGCATTGGCGTGAAGGTATCAGATCCCCTGGAAATGGAGTTATATATAGTTGTGAACTTCCATGTGGGTGCTGGGAATTGAAACTTGGGTCCTCTGGAAGAACAGCCAGTATTCTTAACTGCTGAGACATCTCTCCAGCCCCATCATCTCCATTTATAACAAGAATAAACATCAATTTCTTTTTTTTTTAATATTTTATTTGGTATCTATTTTTTTAATTTTTTTATTTATTATGTATATAATATTCTTTCTCTGTGTATGCTTGCAGGCCAGAAGAGGGCACCAGACCTCATTACAGATGGTTGTGAGCCACCATGTGGTTGCTGGGAATTGAACTCAGGACCTTTGGAAGAGCAGGCAATGCTCTTCTTAACCGCTGAGCCATCTCTCCAGCCCCTAAACATCAATTTCTTAATGTAATTTTTTTTTAAATAGGGAATGGTGGTTGACTTGGGCCATCTTAAATTTTCTCTTCCTTTTGTTCAGTGACTGCCAAAACCTTAATGCATGTCCACACTGTGCACACAGTGGCCTGCACTAAGTGGAGGGAGATGTTAGTGTCATCACCCAGGCCTCCTGCAATAGTATTAGCTCTTGGAAGGCACTTCTACAGAAAGGTCCTCAAATATTTTCTGAAATATGTCAAGCTTGCTTTTCTGTTGACCATAAGTGACAAAGAGACGAAACACCTGGTTTTTAGCATCACAAGAGTTTCTGATCCTATTGCAAAGAAACCAAGTAGTAAAGTGCTAGAGTTAGCTCTTGAATGTCCTCTCACTGCCTTATATAGAAAGGGCAGCCTGGGTGCTACTGGGAAGTAGTGAAAGCTTCAGGAGTGGAGGCTGGTGGGGAGAAGTTAGGTCATTGGTTACATGCCCTTGAAGGGGATACTGGAACCTGATCCCTCCCACTTTTAGGGAACTCTTACCCATGGAGTCATCACCCCAGTTCAAATAGTATTTCTTTAAAAGAAGGTATTTTAAAATTCTTCTCTCATACAATACATCCCAACCACAGTTTCCTGTCCCTTCACTCCTCCCAACCGTCATCACACCCCCATGTTGGGGGAGGCTGCTTGTTTGTTCCGGGACACCCAAACCCCCAAAATAACAACACAGAAAACTGTATTATTTAAATCACTGCTTGACCTATCACTTAAGCATATTGCTAGCTAGCTTTTCCATCTAGAATTAACCCATTTCCGTTATTTTATATTTTATCATGATGCTCATGGCTTACCGGCAAGGTTCCAACTAACAGCTTGCATCTTTCCCCTTTAGTGGCTACATGGCCTCTCACTGACTCCGCCTTATTTCTCTTCTAGTTTTCCCCACCTAGCTCTGTTCTGCCCTGCTATAGGCTCAAAGCAGTTTCTTTATTCATTAACCAATAAAAGCAACACATATACAGAAGGACTAGTTACATAACACACACACACACACACACACACACACCGTTCCCCAGGTTCACTCCTCCTCCATTCCCCTTAAAAGAAGGTTTTTTTGAAATGAAATTATTATAGAGTAGACTAGAAGCTGGATGATAGCACTTGCCTGTAATCCTAGCACTTGAGTGGCTGAGGCAGGATTGTGATTTCAGGCCAGCCAGCGGAAAGACTAAAGATGGAACCAGGCACAGAGGTGTTTGCCTTTAATTCTAACATTTGGAATGCAGAAGCAAGTAGTTCTTTGTGAATTTGAACTACATAGCAAGTTCAAGGTTAGCCAGAGCTATATATATTGAGAAAACAAACAGCCAAATAACCCCCCAAAAACCCACCCTAAAATATAGAACCAAAACAAACAAAACACCTAAAGTTGAAGGTAAGGCCACAAAATATTATCATAAAATGTGGTCACAGAACCTGCAAGATAAAATCACTGCAGAGAATTAACCATAAGAAACAAGACATTTGCAGAGCCAATGATGTAGCTCAGCTAGTAGAGTATTTGCTAAGCATGGACCTAACCATATCTTCAAACCCTATTACCTCATAAAACTGGGCAAGCAGTACATGCCTGTAATCCTAACACTCAGGAAGTGGGGTCAGAAAGATCAAAAGTTGAAGGTTGCCCATGTCTGATTGCAAACAATAAGTAAAATAACTGAATATTGTATAGGACATGTCGGTCTCTAAAATCCCAGTAGGGAAGCAAGAATTACCACTTTGTATCAGCCAGGGAGATGGCAGGTTCCAGACACATCATAGATAATAAGAGTCAGGGAATGTGGGCTTGATCCTGCTCCTAACTCCAAACGCGATTCAATTGAAAAGTTAATTTTTGCAGGATCTGATTCTCATTGTAAATAACCAAAGGTTCAGAGTTCAGATGGAATTGGAAAGTTTTGTCACCTATGCTTATTTCTCTGCCTGCACTCCTTGCCCTGAGATGCAGCTGAAGAAGGAAAATCAGTTCTCTGGCATTCTTCCATGGGCTTAACTTGGAAATGACGTCTGATTGAATACCAACTTCAAATAGGGCTTTGCAAACCTTCTGTATAAAGGGGCAGTGGCAGGGCTGGAGAAATGGCTCAGTGGGTAAAGCTGGCTCCATAGCAGTTCAGATCTGAGTTCAGAGTTCAACTCTGAGTTCACATTCCCAGAAGTCACGGCAAAGCTAAATATGACAGCAGAAGCATCTTACAATTCCAGATACCCTGTGTGAGAAAGAGATGGGGGAAATCGTGGAAGTTCGAAGCCAGCTAGCCTAAAGAACAATGGTAAACAATGAGATCTTATCTCAAAAGATGAATGGTAAGAACTGACACCTAGCTTAGTGTAGTGGCCCACTCCTTTAATCACAGAAAGAGGCAGGAGTAGATCCCTGAGTTTCAGGACAACCTGGTCTACATAATGAGTTCCAGGACAGTCAGGTCTAAGTAAAAAAGACCTTGTCTCAAAAAAAAGACACCTGATATGCAATCTCCACACATGACCCATATTCACACAAATGAACATACATACTCAAAGGACAGAGCAGGATTCTTGTATATTTAGTCCCCTGTTTGTTTCACAAGCAGCCTCTGTCTTAGCTACCCAAACCCGCCCTGGTAGCCTAAAGCCACCATTTGTTATACAAATGGGCATGAGTAGATGCCAATAAAATTTTATTTATGAAAACCAGACAGTAAATTCATTGCAGCCCATGCTCCTCTGCTCTAAACTGAGGATTGAGGATGGGTTTTTGCAAGCTAGAAACTGAAGCTATGGCTTCACACTTATGTGATGTACCACTGGGCCATATCTATCTACAGTCCTTGATTTCAAGTAACTTTAGATTGGGCCAGAATAATCTTTTAGTACACTGTGAATATGTGTCACTCTGATTGGTTTAATACAAATCTGAATGACCAATAGCTAGGCAGGATTTTGGGAGCAGAGAGGATGCTAGGAAGAAGAAGGGTGGAGTCTCAAGATGTCACCAGACAGAGAAAGGAAGCAGCATGGGCGATACAGAGTAAAGGTAAGAAAGCCATTAGACAGAAAGTAAATTAATAAAAATGGGTTAAGTTGTAAGAGCTAGTTAGTAACAAGCCTAAGCTATCAGTAAGCTTTTATAATTAATAATAAGTTTTCATGTAGTGATTTGGGAACTGGCATAAGGGACAGAAAAATCTGCCTACAGAAGGTTGTCTGGATCTTACCACCAAAAATCACCCTGCATCAATGAGCCATTGCTGAAGAAGGAATCAGAAGATAGAGTTAAGAACACAGTCTGTGTTACCCAGAGCAGAAGCAGGAACAGGAGGTCCTATTGCCACACTTGGTTAGGTGTCACTGAGGTGAAATACCAGTTAGAAATAGGTAGGTCAACTTTGTATCCCTCCACCATGCCCAGCCCTTGATCAAAACAAAGAAAGAGAAAAGAATCCAACCAAATTAATTCTTTGCTCCTAGCAATTATACAGGCCAAGGTTGATAAATTATTTAAAACAGAAATTAATTATTTAGTGAGTTTCAGAAGCAACATTTGTGTCCCTGCAGTCTCAGAGAAGGGCAGGCCAGATGCTGCCTCTGAACTAAGATGCACAGAAGCCAGTGCCTAGAGACTACAGGCTAGGAGGGTGGGACATGCCCCAATCCTTAAGGACTCTGTGCTTCTAAAGAAAAAAAAAATTGGGACTGAGGATGTAGTTTTATCACTAGGATGCTTGTTTAGCATGAATAAAGCACTGAGTTCTATCTTCAGCACCATGTAAACCAGAAGGGATGGTGCACATCTGTAATCCCAGTGCTTTGGACACAGAAGTGACAAACAGAAGTTCAAAGACATCCTTGGCTACAAGAAATGCTCAAGGCTAGCCTCAGGTACCTAATACCCTATCACAAAAACACAAAAGCAGGAAGAAGAAGAAGGAGAAGGAGAAGGAGAATGAAGAGAACAACAACAATAACAATAATGACAACAAAACAGAAAAAAAACAGGGCAGGTAAGATGACTCAGCAGGTAAAGGCACTTGTGGACAAACATAATGACCTGAGTCTGATCTCTGTGACACAAGTTTGAGAAAGAAAACAAACCCCTGAATGTTATCCCACACTAAATAATTAAGTAAATCCAAAATAAAAGAAAATAAATCTAAAAGTAAAGAGAAAGGAGGTGAGAGGAACATCTATCAGTTGTCTGAAGGCATTGCCATTTTCATGGACCAAGAGGGAGTGATCCAGCATGCTGACATATGGGCTGCTTGTTACCTCTGTGATCAGGCATACTGTGAAAACGCAATGTTTAGACAAAGCTACTACTGTGGTCAGTCACAGTCTGAGCAGTGCCTGCCAAGCCCTTTCCTGACAGAAGCTCAAACGAGGCTCATGAGCATTCTGCTGGGGGCATGGATGAACCTGTTCAGAGGATCGTCTTCATGATTTCTTCACAAGCCAGAGTGTGCCCACTAATTTGTATGTCTCCTTCTTGTTGTTGTTTTAACTTCTGACTTGGACATAATTGTACGGTCATGAGAAATCATAAAATATCACAAGGAAGTTCTTTATGCTCATCCTCCACCCTCCCCAAAAGAAGGGTGTCTTTCACAACTAGAGGGCACATTCCTACGTGTAATCCAGTCCCTTCTTCCAAAGACCTTATGCAATGTCACTTTTTACACATACTTATGAAATGGGTTAGTCTTTGTATTTCTATGACATCTTGCACTGTTCCCAGACTCCTAACCCTTACACATGCACGCATGCACACACACATACACACACACCATGGTATAATTCTGTAACTATAAGGAAACTCCAATATTAGTCCTTTGGGAACTGGCTTTCTCCACTTATCATGGTTTCTTGAATATTTATGAAAGATGTATTATGCATCACTAGATATTGTGCTCTTTTTATTGCTAACTCATACTCCACATTGTAGATAGGCACCACTATTCACCCACTGAAAGATGAAAGATATCAAGGGCTGACCGTGTGAGCTGGTAAGTACTACAGATATTTGTAGGGGAATATCCCGACATTTACAGGGGAGAAACAATCTAGTTCACTCATGATGAGTATGCATAGAATCTCAGCACTTGATAAGTTGAAGTAGAAGGACTGCAGAGAGTTCGAGGCCAGCCTGAGTTGTGTAGTGAGTTCCATGCCAGCCTAGGACATAGACTGAGACTCATCTTTAAAAAATAAAATAAAATAAAACAAAGAGGTGGCAAGATGACCCAGCATTTAAGAGCACTGCAGCTCTTCCAGATGACCTGGAACTAACCTGATGGCTCACAACTGTAATCCAACACCCTCTTCTTGTCTTCTCATGCACCAGACATGCACATAGAATGCATACATGCAGGCAGAACACATAAAACAAAAAAGTAAATCAAATAAGTAAGGCTAAACATATCTTCAAAATTGTTCTATTTGTTTCAACTTATTCTTTGAAGAAACTTACATATCATTCTGCCTCAGCCTCATCTTTTTTTGGCAACCAAGAATAAACTTGGTTCATTAGGATACTGAATTGAACAGGTCACTACTATATTTATTTTGTAAACACGTGATATTTGACCTTGACCTGAGCGAACTCAGAAATGTACACCTTAAACTGGACATGCTCACAAATGCACCAAAGTTCCAAAGTATGCTTTCTTGTAAGAATATCTATAGAACCCCCAATAAAATCACCACACTCTGGGTGAAATCATTGCTTTGTAAATAAGTCCAACCCACTTCATTTTCTTCCATCCTTTCCTCTTCTGGTTAAACTCACTGCTTTGTGCTCAACAAAGGTGAACCATTGCATTGTTAGGGTAATTGTTGTAAAATATTGTTTTAACTGTGTAAAGGTATGTTTCATTTGTTTTACCTTGCCTGTCTAAGGCACCTGATTGGTTTAATAAAAAGCTGAATGGCCAATAGCTATGCAAGAAAGAGATAGGTGGGGATACCATGCAGAGAGAATAAGAAGGAGAGAAGAAGGAGGAGAGAATGAGAGAAAAAGAGATGGACAAGCCCACGGCCAGAAGCCAGGAAGCCACCAGACAGCCATGGAGACAGCAGAAAACTAAGAGATGCAGAAGGAAGGAAGGAAAAATAAAGAAGCCTGAGACAAAATGTAGATGAAGGGAAGCAGGTTAAGTTATAAGAAGTAGGAAGAAATGAGTCCAGGCTAAGGCTGAGCATTCTTAACTAATAAGAAGTCTCCACATCATAATTTGGGAGCCCCAGAAGAAAAAACCTGCTACAGGTGATGGCTTGGTTTCTCTGGATAGGAATTCGGATGAACCTAAAATTTCATTTCTATGATGAATGCCCAGGTTTGACTGCTGGATTACATGTCAGTCCTACTATCCAGGTTTCCAAACGAGATCCAACAAACATTTAATGGTTTTATTTTTGTGTCTCTATTCCACCTCCAAGGGAAATTGCACACCAGAATTTTGGGTTCCTGACAAGACCTATCATGGAATTTGCTGGCTCAACTGGAATGTTAGTCAATCCATTTATTTTATGCAGGATCTGTGCTCTAAGTAAACAAAGAGGAAAAAGAGAAACCAAAGAATTTCTAAGAGGGTATTTGTCAAGAGCCAGAGAGGTCTAGGAAACACTGAAAGATGTCTTTTGGCAAGTGTCTGATGAACAAGAATTTCCCAAGCAGAGGTAGGTGACACATGGTGGGGCCCCTGGGATTCCTTGGCAGTCCTAGCTGGAATAAAACACTGCACAAGGAAACTAGCCTTTCCTTTCTAACCTTTCGTTGTTGAACTTGGATCTGAGGCATATGGCTTGGGAGGTACATCAATGGTCAAGGCTGGCCAAAGAGGTTGGCTTCTAGCTTCCATCTCTTTATGGAGTCTTTCCTCCATGGTACTCTACACACGCTATAGTCACAATCATTTGGGTTATTTTTGTAATTCATCCTTTAAAAACTTAATTGTTGTGTAAAAATCTATTTGTACACTATGGAGATGTGTTGCTCTCATTGTTAATATAAAGTTTATTGGCTGATGACTAGGCAGGATTTGGGGAACAGAGAGAATGCTGGTGAGAAGAAGAGTGGAGTCAAAGAAGACACCATGAGACACAGAGTGAGCAGGATGGAAAGTACATAGATGAGGTAAACGAGCCTAGGAACAGCACAAGGCAGGCTCTCCACGGCAGGCTTATATCCCATTCTCTGGGAGGCAGTGAGGAGCCCAGCCTTGGGTGACTGTTGTGTCCACCAGGAAGTCTGTCTGGCAAGGACATCACAGGATATAACTCAAACAGTTTTACATTCTCCGTCTCCCCACCCAACAGAGCCTATTTTACATGCTGGCCAGGAAGACAGCATCTGCCAAATGCAGAGCAAGGACTATTTTGTTTCTTGCTACAACTCTAGAGGTGACCATGGTATTCCACAGAAGATATCAAGAAGTATCTGTGGAATGTACTAATGCTGTGCGTGTGGGAGGATGGCCTTGAACTTGGATCCTCCTGCTTCCACCTTCTAAATGTTGGTATGATGAGTATGCAGGACCATACACCTTGTGTTAGAGATTGAACCCAGGGCCTTAGGCATATTAGGCAGACACTCTACCAGCTGAATTACAGAAGTATGTAAAATGCATTCTGCAGGCATTTGATGGCTACAAAAACACTAGGTTTAGGTCTCTTACTCTCATATCAATAGGCAAAATGGTTGTGAAAACAAAAATCATGAATCAAACTACCTGGGCTGTAAGACATATCTACTTCCTTGTAGCTATATAAAACCTCCCACTAGGGCTGGCTGAGTGTGGTGAGGGAGGCCATCACAGTAAATTCAAGACTGAGCAGGGATACACAGCAAGATCCTACTAAAACAAAGAAAGGGGGAGGGAGAATATCAAAGAAGGGAGGAAAGAAAAAGGAACAAAAGGAGAGGAGAGGAATAGGGGAAGAAATTAAAAAAAAATAAATAAAAGAGGAGGAGATTGTTAGAAATAAGTTCAGGGTCGCAAAGAAAGAGACTGCCACTACAATTGAAGCGTCTGGACAAGGCAAACTTTACTCTTGATCAAGAAGGTGTTCTTGGAAGAGCAAAACTCATGAGACAGGAAGTGCATTTGGTTTCTAGTCTAACTCAGGTGGTGGCTGTGTCTTTTTCCTGTTGGCTGAGGTCCAACCTCAGAATCTTATTCAATTGGCTAACCTGAAAAGATCTGGTGGGCAGGAAATGGAGGAGTAAGGGGGAAGAGGTCCCTGCTCCAAGGAGAAAAAGGTCACTGCTCTGAGCAAGCAAATTCCTAGACTAGAGGGGGGGGGGTGACTGGGTGGAGACAATTAAAGCATTTGTGTAAAAGTCTCACAGAAAGGGAGAGTTAAATAGTATTTATCAGAAAAGACTCATATTTAATATTTCTTACAAGGAAATAAAAAGATAGGGGAAATAGGAAATGCTCTTGACTACTGTGAGTTCTGGCCCACACCTTGATTTTATACTTCAAGCCTTCATAACATTAAGATCATAAAACTCCAGTTCTTTGTAATATGTCATAGCCATCACAGCAGAGGAATGCCCTTTTATCATGAGATATTGACCATGGTCTAGTTGAGCAGGTCTTACAGCAGTCTCCTCCTAACTTAACACCTTTCACTTCAGCACTGGCTCCTATGTGAAAAGGACTTCTGTGAAAAGACCCTTGCTTGGGAGCACTGATAGCCCACTATCAGTGTTCTTTCTCTAGAGAATGCATGGTGTCAGTGAGAAGAGTGTGAGTGACTGCCCGAGAAGCTGCCAAAAAAGGCAGCAGTGCATGCTGCAGCTGCTTCTCCTTCTCTTCCTCCTCCTCTTTTTCTATCTAAGGTGTGTAAGTGTGTGTGTGTGTGTGCATGCATATGCATGTGCGTGCATGCGTGTGTGTGTGTGTGTGTGTGTGTGTGTGTGTAGTGCCCAAGAACAACAGAAGAGGGCATGTAGCCCTTCCTTGGAATTAGACATACATACAGTCAATTATATACGACCAAGCATGGGTCCTGGGAACAGAATTCTGAACTTCTAGAAGGGTGGCAAGCACTCATAACTGCTGAACCATCTCTCTAGTCCTGAGGTGTTTTCTAGATCTCCAGAAGTACTTGGAGAAATCCAGTAATGGTTGCAGGGCTATAATCTCAGCCCTTAGGAGGTAAAGGCAGGGGGATCAGGAATCCGAAGAAACTTTCTTTGATTCTACAATGAACTCAAGGCCTGCTTGGGATACTTGAGACCCTATCTAAGTAAAGTAGAATTAAATAAAATAAAGAAAAACAAATTGTAGGAGAGAAAGATTCTCTCATCATGCTGGCTTTCCTAACTCTCATATTTAGTTTAGGAGCCCAAGGATTCTGTATTGAAATATGCATGGTAAGTTTTCATTTTAAAGAAATGATACCCATACCAGGCATCATGGTATATGCCTTTAATCCCAAAATATGATCAGCAGTGGAAGACAGATCTCTGAATTGGAGGCCAGCCTAGTCTACATAGTAAGTTCCAGGCCAGCCAAGACTACATATAGTGAGACACTGTCTCAAAAGGAGAAGGTAGAGAGAAAGAAGTGATACTCTGGGGCTGGAGAGGTGGCTTGCCAATTAAGAGCACATACTGCTCTTGTAGAAGACACGGTTTTGTTCCAAGTACCACATCAGGTGGCTCATAGCCACCTCTAATTCTAACACTAAGAGATCTACAGTCCTCTTCTGGACTCTGCAAACACAGAGACATGCAATTAAAAATTGTTTTAAAAATCTTTTTTTTAATCAAAAAGAAACACTATCCTACGTATTCATTAGTGTCTTATCCTGTGACTAAAGCCATCTTCAGGAACCTTATAGCTGGAGGATAGCAGGGTGAGAACTTTGTGAGCAGGAAGATATGAGTTGAGGGGCTCCAAGAAAAGTAAACAGAACTTAAATTGGGGTAAGGGCTGCTTCTTACAGGGGGTTCCTGTCAGACAGGGCAAAAATGACTCAGCAAGGCACCCCACATCATGGTGTCCTTAACCCCCTAGCCTGGGACTTTAAGTTTGTAGTGGTGCCATGTTTTATTTTGTTTGGTTGGGTTTTTTGTTGTTGCTGTTTTTTGGTTGTTCGTATAGTTTTTGGTCTTCCAAGACAGGGTTTCTCTGTGTAACAGTTCTGGCTGTCCTGGAACTCACTTTGTAGTTCAGTCTGGCCTCAAAATGCATGGAGATCTGTTGTAATTGGGTGTGCCCCCCCCCCGCCCGTCCCATCGCCTGGCTAGTTTACACTTGAAATAATTACACGGAAACTGTATTCATTTAAACACTGCCTGGCCCATTAGCTCTAGCTTCTTACTAGCTAACTCTCATATCTTGATTCACCCATTTCTATTAATATGTATTGCCACTTGACTGTGGCTTACTGGCATGGGTCTAACCACCGTCCATCTTGGGTAGGAGAATCATGGCATCTGCATGACTCTGCTTTCTTTCTCCCACAATTCTGTTCTGTCTTCCCCACCTACCTATGTTTTGACCTATCAGGCCAAGCAGTTTTCTATATTAATTAACCAATGAAAGCAACAGATAAATGGAAGACCCTCGTACATCATTTCCCTTTTTTCTGCTTAAACAAAAAGGAAGGCTTTAACTTTAACATAGCAAAATTGCATATAACAAAATAGTTATCAAGCAAGAATTACAGTTACAATATTTATATCTATTTTATCTTTTATCATAACTAAGGAAAACTATAACTATAACTAACCATTCTTCAACTCCATCAAAGATTCCAGAAGGGTATAATATTACCTAAGTAAACAAGAAATAAGCAACTTTCAAAACTCTAGAAATGACAGAGACATATTGCTGTCTGGACAGTCACCCAAAGATTTTTTTGTACCATTGGGGCATTCATCTTCAGCCTACAGGCTGACAGTATCCAGCAGACATTTCCATGAAGCAGGAAATTTCAAAGACAGTTCAGTCACTTTTTGCTGTGTTCTGCAGAATGTCTCGTAGACTCTTTCATAAATCAGGAACCCTGAAAGATCATCTCACCTTTAGGCAAGTTCAGCAGTCCTCTCTCTGTGGGTTCTTCATGTCCAGTTTATGCAACAGTCCAGGCAAGAGCAGTTTCTTGCCCAAATGGCTATCAAACTCCATAAGGAGCCTCTTCAATGCCCATCTTCCTCTTGAAGTAGCTGGTGCTACCAGGAGCAGACATGTCTCATTGTCATGAAAAGCCCTAAGTTATTGAAACATTAAATACCATATTCTGTAGTCTTTGAAAGATATGAAGAATGCTTATCTAACTGAAATATATCTCTATATGATGTAGGTGGGGCATCTGTCTATGTATTACTTTCATTGGTTAATAAAGAGACTGCCTTGGCCTTTTAATAGGGCAGAAAATTAGGTAGGCAGAGTAGACAGAACAGAATGCTGGGAAGAAGGCAATGAGGCAGATGCCATAGTTCTCCTCTCCGAGATGGATGCAGGTTAGAATCTTCCTGGTAAGCCACCACCTCGTGGTGCTACACACATTAATAGAAATGGGTTAATCAAGATGTGAGAGTTAGCCAGTAAGAGGTTAGAAATAATGGGCCAGGCAGTGTTTAAATGAATACAGTTTGTGTGTTGTTATTTCCGGGGCTAAGCTAGCTGTGTGGGAGCCAGGTGGGATGAAAAGGAGGCCTGCTTGCCTCATCACTACATCTATATATCTAGAAAATCTAACTAACATGACTACAAGCTTGACTATTATAATGATTATCCATTAACAACGTATATTTTCTAATTATACATTTTTAAATGAACTACACAATCATGATACCTTAATCAAGAACAGAAATACATATAAATATAACAAAATTGACCTTATCCATACCAATGCAAATTATTCATATCTATATCATATCCCCCTTTAAATGTAAAAGAACATTTATAAACAATATTTGGGATTATGAATGCAGTTATTTCTCTCCAAACTGCTTGGTGCTGAATGGAGGCACTATTAATCAGATCTTTCATGGTATAACCTGTGTGTCAGGTTCATCTAAGTCAGCAGTTGAATGAAGTAATTTTTTGAGGGTGTTCACAGCAACCTTTCAGGAGGGCGTGGTCTATCCTACCATATTGGGATAGAAGCAATCCACAGGGTCACATCCTCTGTGAAAACAAAAGAAGATCCTCTCCAAAACATCATATCCTTAGACCCAAATTTGGAAGTCGTGATACCTTTAGAACATACATGTTGGATCAGCTTAGCAGCCCACACAATGAAAGGTCTCTCTGTACTTAGCTCCTTCATGGTCAAAAAGTTCAAAGAAAATACAATATACAGAATCCAAACTCTGTGAATATTCCATTTTTGTGTGGCTTACTTTTCTTTATTTCTTTTAATCTATAACTATCTGTACTCTGTCTCTTTAAAGACTTTACCCCTTTTTAAGGCATTAATTTTATTCTCTATATTCTTTTTCTTTTCTCTCCCAAGCCTACGTTATGTCTAACACTATGACCAATTTAGAGTTCTTTTGTGTCTGAATCTGTCCTATTGCACAGTCTGTTTTCTAAGCTGTGACATTCCTAGGTCAAAAACAGGTACTGTGGGCTTGCCCCGCCCAGTCCAACATTGTGGAGCCTCTTGTGACTGAATCAGGCTGCTCTGGATGATGGCTCCACCTCTCTCCAGTTTCAACATGGAGGACATACCATTTTCTACTAGCTCTGGGACTGCCAGGTAGGAGCCGCCAGGTAGGAGCTACACTCAGCACTTTAACTCTGATACTGACCGTGCAGCACAGAAACTCTTTTCATCCAAGTTACAGCCAAATCTGACAGGAAGAGCACTGTGCAGCCTGGAAACATTTCTCTGTATGGCAGCAGAAATCCTACATGCTCTCCCACCTGCCTAAGCCTGATCCTGCCATCTGCCCAGATGCAGGTGGGGAGCGCTGAGCCATTGGCATGGTCTCAGAGTACTTTCTTTTGGATCCCAAACGGGCACACCAACATCCAGCCTACAAATGCTCAATAGCCAGAGTTTGCACCTGCGGCACATCCCAGGAAGCTGCATTTTAAAATGGTGCAGTTTTTTTCCTGCTGAGGCTGCTGAGTCAGGAAAATTTCTCTGCAGCACACCCTAGCAAACAGCAAAAAGTTGTGTTAAACTCTCTCTCTCTTCCTTCTTTTTAAAGCCTCTCAGGTTTTTAATTGGATTTAATCCATCACATTGGAGCGCCAATTTGTAGTGAAAGGAGCAGTGAGCTGCTTCCCGCTGCCCGGCTCTCTGGCTAGTTTACACACACTGCTAATTAATGTTACAGGATGGTGCCCAATGTGGATAACTGCATCCACAGAAAGCCTGAGAAAGCTTGGGAGAGAATAGAGTAAAGCATGTTTCTTGGTAGCAGCAATTTCTTGGGTCTGCTCTGCTTGCTAGCGGCAAGCAAGCACTCTCATCTAAGAGAGGCTTCCTGACTCAGCTTTAGCTGCAAAACCCTGCAGCTCTTTTAAGAGGTTCTGCCATGAAACACTTAACAGGTTTTGACGAAAAGCTGAACGCATGCTTTTCGGTTTTCAGCTGTAGCAGGAAAATAGCTGCACTGTTTTAAAATGCCAGCTTTCTGGGGCATCCTGCCAGGGCAAACTCTGACTCTCTGAGGCAGGCAGTCCAACTGAGTGTGGTCTGTGAGCAGAATGCTGCAGCTCGCTTGCTGGCAGGGACCTTGAAACGCCAGAGTTGTGGCAATAAAAATGGCTACAGCCGGTACCTCCTCCATGAGGCTGGAAAGCTAAGGGAATGGGCTGGATCTAGCCATCAAAGCCACGGCTTTAATTCTCTCCATAAAGACTCATGTGATCAGAAAAAGAGAGATATACAGTAAAGAGAGATTCAAAGATGAAGAAAACCTCTAAATGGTTTACAGTGTGTTAAAATATATATGCAGGCTAAAGGTTAAAGTTCTTAAAAGTAAAAAAGAAAGAGAGTAGTTGGCTGTGGTGGTACACACCTTTAATCCCAATGCCTGGGAGGCAGAGACAGACAGATCTCTGTGAGTTCCAGGTGCTGTAGCACACATCTTTAATCCCAGCCCTGGGGAGGCAGAGGCAAGTAGATCTCTGTGAGTTCAAGAACAGCCTGGTCTACAGAGTTATTCCAGGACAAAGATATACAGAGAACCTGCCTCAAAAAATAAAAGTAAAAATAAACAAAATAGAGGTTAAAATAATGCTGCACAAAGATGGAAAATACACAGAGAATCTTGATACTGTATGCTATTATGCTCTCTTTGTTTTGTTTGAATTCTGAGGAAGGAGCAACAGCTGCTAAAAGATATTTGCTTATGAATGCTGCTGAATTAATCCAAGATTGGTATTTTGAAAATACCTTGTCTTTAATACTGAAGTCAAAAGGTATGTTACTTTGGAGAAGAGATTTTGCTTTTGTTTCCACAGGAAATGAGAAGCTGTGGATTCATTCTGAATTAATAAAAATCAGGTTTGATCAAGGAAGACCACCTGAGAAATCTCCGGTAGGAACAGATGGCCCAGATGTCAGAGTTCTACATCCAGAACAGATTCAAGACTGCTGCCTGAGATGATCAAGCCTCACAGGATACTCCAGTCAGGACTTGATAATAACTCTAAATTTTCTTTAGGTCCTTAAGATTATCAGCGCTCCAACCAGCAGGAAGTAGCCTGGAATACTACACCCACATTCCCAAAAAATGGACTATGGGTATTTTCCTTTGTTTAAAAAAAAAGAGGGAAGTGGTGCAGGAGAATTATCTGTATTCTGTCAATCATGTATTTTAATAGAAAGCTGACTGGCCAGGCAGGAAGTATAGGCGGGTCAACCAGTCAGGAAGTAGAGGCAGGGCGATGAGAACAGGAGAATGCTGGAAAGGAGGAAGCCCATTCCTCTCAGTCCAGCCCAGACTTCAAAGAAGCAACTTGTGATCTGCCCTACTGTGAAAGGTACTGAGCCACATGGCTAACACAGATCAGAATAATGGGTTAATATAAGTGATAAGAGCTAATAAGTAGCCTGAGCTAATGAGCCAATCAGTTTCTTTTTTTTTTGAAGTGAATTTAAATGCACTTTATTTTTAGACAACCTACACGACATGTTTTTTCTTTAAAGAAAAAAAAAAAGGAAAAAAGAAAAAACCAATGTCTCCACTCCAGATAAATCATGGTCAAAATAAGATCTCAAGGTGACATCCGTCCCATTTGTCCTAAGTCCTGGTGTTGTATGGATGGGAAGCAGCAGCCGGTTATGGTGACAGGTGATAGATCCAATTTGTTAACGTTTCTCCATCTCTAGGCCATCCTTGAAGAAAATCATGTATGGAGTCACGCCATCTTCACGGTAGTCCAGGAGAGCAACCATGCCATCTGGATTCATGTTCTCACCAATAAAAAACTGGTAGTTATTGAAATTAGCAAGGATGTGCTTAATTTGCTCTGCAGCCCCAGTCATAAAAGGCTTTACTCTTTCTGGTTTCTGTTCTTCAAGTTTGCCTTTGAGTGATTTCATGTAATCTTTGATGTACTTTTTGTAGGCCTCTTTTGTGAAGCTGGTTTCTTGTAAGTGGTGGTTCATGACAATGTCAACACCAGTGACTACTGTGCTTTCGGTACCTTCGCCCTCTGGGCCTTCAGCGGAAGCATTCCCACCAATGAGCGAGTCATCAATGTTACCCTCTGTTCTACTGACCATCTTGCCCTCCACCTCCAGGCACAGCCCGTCTGCGATCTCCCGGATCTTGTAGATGTTGTAGAACAGCTCGTCATGGCTGATGATGTCCCTGTAGATGATCATGGTGGCGTCTGGGGATGGCGGCGCTAGCCTGACAGCGCGGAGCGAGCGCGGTGCAGCCGGAGCAGCGCTGGGGGGGGGGGGGGGGGCGGGCGGAAAAGGCCGACTCGGGCACTCCGCCCGAGCCAATCAGTTTCTATCTAATACAGACTCTGTGTGTGATTTCTTTGGGGCTTGCCGGCTGTGGAGTACTGGGTGGGACAGAAACCCCAACAAGCCAGCCCTTAATGTTACAGAGATCCACCTGCCTCTGCCTCCCAAGTGCTGGGATTAAAGGCATGTGCCTCCAATGCCTGGCTAGTGCCATGTTTTTAAAAAGTTCATCCTTATGCATACACATAAGTGTACTGGCGGTGGGGGTTGTACATTTGGGTGTGTGTGGAATGCATGTGTGTTCTGATACCAAGTATTCCATTGTGTGTCACTTCTACCTTATTTTAGGCTATTTGAGATAGGGTTTCTCACTGAATCTGTAGCAAACTGACTAGGGTAGGCTGGCTAACCTGTGGACCAGACCCCAGGAACCTCTGAGTACTAGAATTATGTGCATGAGCTACCACACCTGGCTTTTCTATGAGGGTATATAACCTTACAGGGGCCAGAGTAAGCCATTAGGTCCCCTGCTCTAACACACTCTACCTATTTTCTTGAGACAGGGTCTCTCACTGGATCTGGAGCAAGGCTGGTGTCTAGAAAGCCACTAGGATCTTCCTGTCTCTTCTCCCTAGGTTAGAGGTGCAGACAGGCATACCCATTTTTGTTTTGTTTAACATGGGTGCCAGGGATTCAAACTCAGATCCTCAGGCTCCAGTGCTTCAGAAAGAGCTCGCGCCTATTGAGTCATCTCTCCAGGTTCTCACGACACATCTCATGGGGACTTTCCACATGTTTCACAGTTCACAGCCACTTGACATGGGCAGGGTACAATTTTAGACCCTTCTTTTTGTCTCTTGTATTCTGGGAAGCCCCACAATGGCCCTTAAGAGTGTTTTTGTACTGTTGTCTCAGCTCTGGCTCCATGGTAATCCAGGATCCTTTGAGAACCATACATCCCATGTTGTCCTTGCTAGAGTCCTACTTTAAAGCTTTGTCCTAGGCTTCTCCATTCCATGGGCATTCTGGACATTGTAAGTGTAACTGAATTCAAGCTTTCAGTGTTGAGTGAAGAATTCTATAAGGATAAGGAGCTGGCAACTTTCCCAGTAGGGAGCCACCACACTGGGTCCCCTTAATATCCCTACATTCCTTAGGTCCCTACAGAGAACAAGGTATGCAATGTGTTCTTTGACTCCTGGGGAAGCGGGGGGGGGGGGGGCAAGTTTTCAACACTTCCTCTTAAGCAACCAGAAATTCCTGGGCCTGGTAACCCTTTGGACCTTATTGAGCTAACATGCAAAAAGAAGCCTGTGGGTCTGGCCAAGTGAGTGCTAGCCCTTGCTAAAATAGGACTTGGGCAGACTTCCCCTCTTTGCATGTTGGGACATCAAGCATACTAGTCACTTGGAGAGCCCTCTCTCTTCTATCATGCTTCTTTGTCTGTCCAGAATGCTGGGACAGATCAGACCCCCCAAAAGGCAACTAAAATTAAACAGAAATCTAATCCAAGTCTGTTTGATCAGGAGACAGGAGATTGCTCCCTAGGACTCATTATCACCTGTGCACTCAGCCATCGCCACATACTGCACAGACGCCCCACAGTAACCCCATCAGTTGTATCACCTGGTGGCTTCCTTCCAGCCACCCGCGTGATGCATTGCTCCGAGCAGATGTCCACCATTAACTAGATCTGTGTTTGTCAAACATCCCTTACCAGGAGCCTGACACTAATCTAAAGCCCTTCTACAAATATTACCACATTTAAATCCTCGTAACACCACTGCTGACAGCACAGTTTCCAGAGCAGAATGTGGTGACCAAGCACAAGCAGTTGGCTCCAAAGTCCTGTTCCCGGCCTCTGTGGAGGAGGCACCCTTATCTCTGCGGGATGGTGAGCTGACTCAGTAGGTAACAGCACTTGCTGCCATGCCTGATAGTCCTTAGAAACCATACGCTAGAAGCAGAAAGGGTGTCTTCTGAGCTCTGTGGGTACGCTGTGGCTTTTTGCTGCATAAATAAATCAAATTTAATTACAGAAATGTTAAAGAAAGTCAATGGGCCCGGGTAGAAGTTTTGCATAGTGGACTTAAATAAGAATCTTAGAAAGTGTAGTTGCCTTTTCAAGTTCTGAGTTCTGTTTTGATAAATGTATATAATAAGCCTTTAAATATTTTCATGATTAATTATAAATGTGTGTGATTTGCTGTGTGTGTGGGTGCACACAGAAGCCAGAAGTAGATATCAGTCATCCTTTTCAGATGCTCTCTACCTTGGTTTCTTGAATCAGAATCTCTCTGAAGCTGGCACTCACTGATTCAGGAATACTAGATCTGCTAGACAGCAAGCTCCTGGGATCTACCTGTCTGGACCTCTTTTCCTGCCACAGTTCTGGAGTCACAGGTGTGTACTGCCATACTCAGTTTTCTAAGCAAGTACTGAGGATCTCAACTCAAGGTCTTACATTTGCATAGCAAATGCTTTAGTGAGAGAGCTCCTTCCCCAGCCCTCTCAAGTTCTGAATTCTCTTGAGTCCTCCAGTTTATAGTCTGACCAGCAAGGAAAGCCTGAAAGAGCAATCCCTAAAGAAGCTGAAGACACACCCAACCTCACTCCTACCCCGTACCCCCCCACCCCCATAGCTACCCCTGCCAATACCAAGTTGAATGTGAAACTCCCACTTAATAGTGCAACTTCACTTTCACCCATCCTTGTTTTCTGCCATGAACACATTTTTGGGCTTTGGTTTATATTTTAGGGCTATTGTTATTGTTGTTGCTGCTGCTGTTGTTTTTTCTTCTTCCTGCCTGCCTGACTCAGCTTTCTTGCTTCCAGGATTGATAACGAGCATGTGAATTTCCAACCTTTTGTATGTTCCTTGCTAGGAGCCAGCAAGTTCCTAATTAACAAAAGATGATGAATTTAGACTCTGTTAATTTGCATGACATGATGGTTTTGACAGAAGCTGGCAAGCTCTAGCCTGCGATCCACCAGGGCTTGCTAATCTTTGGAATGCTGGCAACACTTCAGAGACCTGGTAAAATATATTGTTTTCAGGGTCCAGAGCTCTGATAATTTTTTGCATACATGTAAATAGTTCATACTGGATTTTTGTTTGTTTAGACAGAGTCTCCTGTAACACAGGCTTGGCCTCAAACACCCACATAACCAAGTATGACCTTGAAATCCTAATCTTCCAACCTCCACCTCCCTAGTGCTGGTTTTATAACCGTGCACCACCACGCCTAGTTTATGAGGTGCTACGGAGCCAATCCAGGGCTTCTTGCACTTTAACGTGCTGTCCTCCAACCACATAACTAATCCCGGGCCACTTCCTGTTTTTTCCTCAGACTGACATACATTTAAATTTATTTCACCTTTTGTTTTTCAGACCCTGTGTTAAATTATCCCTTCCCTTCTGGTTCTTACGTGGGAGGCTGTGTCTATGTGCATGTGCATGGTTGTGGGGGCACATGTGGCTGTGCAGTGCATGCACTCCCAGAGACCAGAGCAGGAAAAATATCTGCCTCTTTGCCTTGAGATATGGTTTCTCTCGGAACTGGAAGCGGTCCATTTGACCAAGTTGGCTGGCCAGCAAACTCTCAGGATCTGCCTGTCTCAGGCTGCCAACACTGGATTTACAAGCATGAGCATGACTGCCTTTTTGATTTCACTTGGATTCTGAGTATTTGAACTCAGGACCTCATGACTTCAGAGTATGCGCCCATACCCACTGAGCCATCTCCCCACGCCCTAACCATGTATTTTTGTTTTTGTTTTTGTTTTTGTTTTACATCATTTTCATGCTTGTATTTGCTTCTCTTTACATTCCCTGAATGAGTGTATCCTGCAGGCCATACCAGAATGGGTGGATACATTTTGCCTCTAAAAACCCTGTGCACTACTGGGAACTAGAGAGATGGCTCAGAGGTTAAGCACACTTGGTGCTATTGCAGAGGACCTAATTCAGTTTCCAGTATCTTAACAGAGACTCACAGCTATCTGTCACTCAAGTTCCCTGATACCCTCTTCTGATCTCAAATGGCACCTGCACACATGTGTTACACAAGCATACACTCAGGCACATGCACACGTACACACATACACACACAAATGTTTTTATAGAAAAAAATTAAAAAGAAATCCTAGGTACTTCCAGGGCTCTGAAACATTAGAAACTTTATGTAACAACTGAGTCCAGGCAGAGAGGCTGTTAAAACAAGAAAAAGGTTTTCTGCATCATAGAGTATAGCTTTTTTTTTTAACTTACTAAAGATAAAAATAGCACAACAGGATAAATAAATATTCCGAACTTGGAAACAGAGACATTTGACATAAGTGCTCAGGTGTGTAGAGAGACAGTGGGACCAGGAATATGTGTGTTTGTTGAAGGAAAAACCTGGAAGTTGCCAATGTATACATGAGCCCTGAATGATGCTGTAATTACTTTTGAATTAATTGTCAGGAATAAATTAATGCAGGAATATGGCTTTGGGGTTGAATATACTTTTTTCAATTAACTATTTCAGGTCAAGTGTTTTCAAAAGTCTGTTGAAAGTGTAGCACTAATAATTAATAGGCTCTGGTCCTTGAACCTCCTTTAACAAAGCTGGTAGGGCTTAGGGAGATGGGTTGGTGGGTAAGAGCACTTACTTATTTCGCAAACATGAGGACACGAGTTCAAATACCCAGCACCCTAGTGAAAAGCTAGGCAATGCTGAATGTGTTTGAAACCCCAGCACTGAGGAGACAGAGACAGGTAGATTCCAAAAACTCACCTAGCTAATACGGCCAACTTTCATTTCAGGGAGAGACCCTATCTTGCAGTGATAAGGCTAAAGTGGTAGAGAAAGATTGCCAGCATCTTACACAGGTGTGCTCACCCACACAGACATGTGCATGCTCCTCTCTGTCTCCTACACACACAGTAAACAATTAAATAGATAAAGTTTCCTAGATAAATATTGAGTGACTATGAATTTTTTCCACAGTGCTGATATTTTTAGCATGTGTCTAAAAATATGCTGTTGGATATTCCAAATATGTTCTTGAATTTTGTACCTAATTTCACTGTTTGTTTTCCCCAACACTCCCCACCAAGTGCTTTAGTGACTGTGAATTTATGGCTTATCCTCAAAAGGACACTCTTAAGATGACTTATTAACCTAAGCCAGGTTATTATATGTTCTAAGCTGCTGCACTGAAAGTACAGTTGCTGAAAAACATTTTAAATTTAGAACCTTTGTATAACATCACAGCAATTTCCCAAATGGCCTGACCTGGCGTCACTTTACCTTTACCCATGACCCATCTCTTCTAAATGAATCAAACCAAGCAGGAGCCACTGTGTCTACAAGCACAAAATGTTCAGTGGATGACTCCCTTTAAGAGATGCAAAATTCACTTGTGGGTGCTTACATCACCCCACTTAGACAGCTAGCATCTCACCCATGAGGTACCCAATCCATAGTTGAAAGTTGGCCAGAGAATCTGTTTCCCTCAGTCTTCTTTATGTCCTGTGGTTTTCCAGAAACATTAAAATAAAGCCATTGCCTTGGCCGTAAAATAAGTAGCTCTCTAGGGGTAGGAAGATGGCCCAATTAGTAAAGGGCTTACTGTGTGGGCATGGGAACCTGATTCAGATCCCCCAAGCAAAAAGCCATGTGAATCATCACACACCTGTAATCTTAGTGCTAAGGAGACAGAGACGGGAACATCTCTGAAGCTTGATAGACTGTCAATGTATCTGAATAGGTGATCTTAAGCAGGTAGAGAGTGCTTGACAAAGACACCTGACACCTCTGGCTACACACAGAGACAGATAGACAGACACACACACACAATATGTAGCTCTCTACTTGGTCTAAATGAGGATTAACAAGAACAATAGGAAGGGACTTAGAATGTGGTGTACATTTAAGTGGCAAAGACAATATCTCCTGCAACTACGTTAAGTATTATAACAGGCTAAACACTTACTTGATCCCCGTCTGGTGACACTATTGCCAGGTGATGGAGCCTTTGGGCAGTGGGAGGAAGTTAGGTCTTTGGGACTGTGCTCTTGAGCCTCACTTTTGAGATTTCTGTAAAGAAGCTCATTTATAGGCCCTTTCAAACTCAGTGTCATGAGGATCAGAAGAACCTATGTGGGAGGCACTTCATAAGTGACAAGGGATAGGTACTTGTATATTCTCCTGTGTACATATGGTTGTACTGTCTCAAATAGGATGTGTTTTGAGTTACTTGGTTTTATTTAATTTGTTTTTGTTTTTTGGCGATTGGGGATCGAACCTAGAGCTTCATTTATATTAGGCAAACACTTTACTATGAAGCTGTATCCCGAGATAGCCTTTTTATCTGTTATCCTTTTATCTGTTTGTTCATTTGTTTGAGAGTTTTTGGTTAGATTTTTATTGTTGTTACTAGTTTTGAGACAAAGGTGTGGTGTGGTGTGTGTGTGTGTGTGTGTGTGTGTGTGTGTGTGTGTGTGATCATATATAACACAGAGTGGCCTCACACTTGCCATGTAGCTGAGGATAACCTTGAATTCCCTAAGTATGTGTATAGAGTTGGCTACTGTGCACAGCATGTGGAGGCCAGCTGCTGCCATTTAATGCCCTACTCAATCACTTCACCTTATTTTTTGAGACAGGATTTCTTTGAACCTGAAACTCTCTGGCTAGACTAACCAGGAAGCCCCAGGAATCCTCCTGTCTCCACCTTCCTTCCCAACACTGGGGTCACAGGTATGCATATTACATCCTGTTTCTCAGCCCTCTTTTTAACTTTGAAATAGTTTTCCTACATTGCCCAGGGAGTTGTTGAACTTGCCATATTCCTGTCTCAGTCTCCCAAGTAGCTGGGATCACAAGACTGTGCCAGAAGACCCAGCTAAAAAGATGTCTTTACAGCTTCTTCTTTGAAAAAAAATTGTAAAAATTTATTTATTTTTATCGAATCTGTAAGTGTGAGTAGTTAGGCTGAATTCCCAGTCCTCCCCAAATATTCAAAACTAAAATTAAAGAATAACAATTTTAGCAAGAGGGCAGGATTTTCCAGACCCTTTTCTTCCCATCCTCCTGCTCAGCATCCATTGTATGACAGGCATCCTGCTAAGCATTTCCATGAGCTGAATTGATCCTTACTGCAGGCTCTTGTGACTATTGTACAAGGAGAAATGGAAACCAGGGTAGCAGAATAGAGCCCGGGGCTCCATGTCACAGTGCAGACCCGGAAAGCCAGCCCTGCTTTGAGCCTGTTCTTCCGTCTGCCTCAATCTAAATCAGCCCTCAAGGGTTTGTGCAGTCTCAGGGGCTGATCAGAACCACGAGATAAATGAGCCTCATCATCCTGAGGCTCTGATTTTTATCTGCAAGTTAGTTACAGAAGAGGTTATTAAACGTGCGCAGAGCCTTGGACCTAAACTTGAAAAGTTAAAAAAAAAAATACTTGTTCTCAGAAATTGCTTCCAACCATGCCCAAGGCTGCCAGGAATCCAGCCACTTGCCAACCAAGATAGAGACCACAGTGAGAAAAACTAAGAGCTACCCAAGTGTGGACTTAGTTCCAGAGCAGAGAACACAGTGTCCCTGTACTGTTCAGCTTGCTTTGCCCTTTCTTCTCCCTGTCCTGTGAACTCCTGTAGGGCAGAGGCCAAGCTCTCATGGAAAGGAAGATACCTACAGAACTCTGGAGATGGCCGCACATACTTATAATCTCTGTACTTGGCAAGTGGAAGCAGGAAGATCAGGAGTTCAAGGCCAACTTCAGATACATAAACAGCTCAAAGTTACCTGGGGTACATAATACCTAGTCTGCAAAAAAATAAATCAAACAGAAAGACACTATGAAAAACAGAAAATTAGAGGTTAAAGAGACAGCTTAGTCAGGAAGCAGGAGGACCTACACAAAAACCAGGCATGATGGCAAACACCTACATGTGGGGCAGGGCAGAAATAGCAAAATCCCTGGATTAGCTGGCCAGCCAAGCTTGTCAAAATGGTGAGATTCAGTTCAATGAGCAATCTTAAAAAAAAAAAAAGGAAACAGAGATAGAGGAAGACCCCCAGATTCAATCTCTAGCATCCACACATACCTGTATAGTCTAGAGCACACGTGCACACACATGACAGACACACAACAGCTTTCTCAATATGGTTATCCATGAGTTATTTCCAAGAAATTAGTCTGGGCCCAGTGAGATGACTCATCAAGTAGAAGCACTTGCACTTGCCATGAAGCCTGACCACTTGAGTTCAATCCGAGACTCACGTGGTTAAAAAAAAAAAAAAAAAAAAAAAAAAAACTGTGGGACGCTGTCTTTTGGCTTCCGGGCTTCATGTGTGGGCATGAGAAAGCAAATGCATGCACACACAAACACAAAAATAATCTTTTCTTATTAAAATATATTTTTTCATACAGTATATTCTCATTCAGGTTTCCTCTCCCCCACTCCTCCTAGTCCCCCCTCTCTTTCCTCCCCATGGAATCCATACTCTTTCTGTCTCTCCTTAGAAAACAGCCCTCTAAAAAATAACAACAATAAAATAAAACGGGATACAATAAGATAAATCAAAAACAAACAAATTGGGATATGTCAAAACAACCAAACAATAAAAATAGCCAAAGAAACACATAGACACAGAGATACAAGCATTCACACACATGGGAATCCCATAAAAAACCCAAACCAGAAGCCATTATATGTGCAAAAAACCTGTAAAGTAGAAAAAAATGTCCTGACTTAAGATTATGAGAAAAAAAATCTCCAAAGATGCTGTTGAGTTTGTTTCATGTTGGCCATCTACTGCGGAGCATGGAGCCTACCTTTAAGAGTGGGTTGTTTTCAGTGAGATTCCCCTGGAGAGCACTAATTTTTCATTTGCAAGGGATTATAGGAGATAGTCTCTGGGTTAGGGATGGGGCACGTGTCCATTTCTCCTCTCAGCTCTAGGACCACATCTGTTGCAGGCCTGTGTAGGCCTTGCGCATGCTACCATGGTCTCTGAGTTTGCATGTCCACCAGCCCTGTTGTATCTAGAAGGCCTTGATTGCTTGGTCTTCTCTAGCCCCTCTGGCTAACACTCTTTCTGCCTCCTCTTCTCCAGGATTACTTGAGCCCAGAGGGCAGGGATTTGCTGGAGACCTTAGGCCTGAGTGTCCCAAGGTCTCTCACTCTCTGAGTAATCTCTGGCTGTGGGTCTCTGTCGTCCCTATCTGCTTCTGGAGAAAGCTTCTTTGATGATGACTGAGTCCTGATACTTATCTATGAGGATAGCAGAATGCCATTAGGAGTCACTTTATTGCTATTCTTGGCTTTCCCTTAGGTCCCTGGGCTATCTAGTCTCAAGTTCTTGGTCACCCAAACTGTATCAGGTATGGGTTCTATCTTTGAAGTGAGCTTTAAGTAAAATCAGATACTGGTTAGTTACAGCCTTGGCAATTGCCTGGGTTATTTGAGGGTTTCCACGAGAGCCCTTTGGCCAACAACTCAATTAGATGTAACTTGTTCCTAGTCCTAGAAGCTTCATTTGGTAATGAGAAATGGCCATTTGGTGCCCTGTCATCCCCGTCATTTGGCAATTTTATTTAGATCACCTTCACATATGTATATAAGAAACTTCTACTGCATTAGATTTTTGTACAACCCCTCAAATTGCCCTTAGTTTTAACTGTCCCTCACTGTATTTGCTTTTTAGTCACCCTCTTCTCCCCCCCCCCCCCCTCTGTTTGATGCTACTATTTCAGTATCCCCAGATGCATCCATAGCTATATGTTCAGTTTCCCCTTTCTGGAGAGATCCATCACTCTTCCCTAGTCCTAACTCTACCTAAACTTTGTGGTTAAATGGATTGTAGCTTGGTTATCACTAACTTACACATGTAAGTGAATACATATGGTGCTTGTCTTTCTGGGATTGGGTTACGCCATGAAGATGATTTTTTTCCTGCTCTATTTATTTGCCTGCAAATTTTATGATTTCACTTTTTTTTAAAGGCTGAGTAATACTCCATTATGTAAATGTACCACATTTTCTTTATCCATTCTTCTGTTGAGAGTCATCTAGGTTTTTTTTTCAACTTCTGGCTATTATGAATAGAGCAGGAGTGAACATAGCTGGCCAAGCATCCTTGTGGTAGGATGAAGTGTCCTTTGGGTATATGCCCAAGAATGGTATAGCTGGATCTTGAGGTAAATAGATTCTCATCATCTTGAGGAACCTCCACACTGATTTCCATAGTGTCTTTACCGGTTTGTACTTCCACCAGCAATGGAGGAGTGTACCCCTTGCTCCACACTCTTTCCAGAGTGAGCTGTCACTTGTGTTACTGATCTCAGACATTCTGACAGATTTAAGATAGAATCTCAAAGTAGCTGTGATGTGCATTTTTCTGATGGATAAGGATGTTGAACATTTCTTTGTTTCTCAGCCATTTGAGATTCCTTTGTTATGAATTCACTGTTTAGATCTCTACCCCATTTTTAATTGAGTTATTTGGTTTTGTGATATCTAGTTTTCTTTATTTCTTCATATATTTTGGATATGAGGTCTCACTACTAATGTGTAGTTGAAAAAAATCTTTTCTGTATCTTGCTGCTTTCTCTGAATGATGGTATCCTTTGCTGTGCAGAAGCCTTTCCATTTCGTGAGGTCCCGTTTATTAATTGTTGTTCTAGTGCCTATGCTAATGGTATTCTGTCCAGAAAGTCTTCTCCTGTGCCAATAAGTACAAGACTATTCCCTACTTTCTTGTCTATCAGACTCAGTGTATCTGGTTTTATATTGAGGCCTTTGATACATTTGGAGTAGAGTTTTGTGCAGGGTGATAAGTATGGATCTATTTGCATTCTTCTCCTTGCAGACATCCAGTTAGACCAAAACCATTTATTGAAAATGCTGCCTTTTTTTCTGTGTATATTCTGGCTTCTTTATCAAAATTCAGATGTCCATGAAAAAAGTGTGTACACTTATATCTGGGTCTTCAACTTGATTCCACTTACCAGCATGTCTGTGGCTATACCATGAGTTTTTCTTACTATACTTCTGTAGTGCAGCTTGAAATCAGAGGTGGTGATACCTCCGGAAGTTCAGGATTGTGTTGAGCATAACTGGGTTTTTTGTGTTCACATATGAAGCTGAGAATTATGCTTTCATGTTCTGTGAAGAATTATGTTGGAATTTTGATGGGGATTGCATTCAACCTGTATACTTCTTTTTGTAGGACAGTCATTTTTTTACAGTATTAATTCTACCATTCTACGAACATGGGAGATCTTTCCATTTTCTGATATCTTCTTCAATTTCTTTTTTCAATGGCTTAAAGTTTTTACCAAACAAGTATTTCACTTGCTTGGTCAGAGTTACTCCAAGATATTTTATATTATTTGTGGCTATTATATAAGAGTTGTTTCCGTGATTCAAATTGTTCATCTGATCTTGATTTGACCTTTCTAAATGGTGAATATTGAGAAAATTATCCTTTTTTGTTTTGTTTTTCAAGACAGGGTTTCTTTCTGTAACAGCTCTGGCTGTCCTGGAACTCACTCTGTGGACCAGGCTGACCTTGAATTCACAGAAATCCACCCGCCTCTGCCTCCCAAATGCTGAGATCACCGAAGGAGTGCACCACCACCACCTGGCAATTATCCATTTTTTTTAGATTTTCCATTTTGATGGACAATCCTGAGTTTATGTCTTGCCATCTACTCCTTTTGGGTATGACTTTTTTGTTCTAGAGTTTTCAGATATTACCAGTATGTTGCTAAAGTTTCCAGATAATACCAGTAAGAGATCTTTCCATTTTTTATGTAGGCACTTAGTGCTATTTTGTCCCAGAAATTTGGTTATGCTGTGTATTCATTTTCATTAAATTATATAAAGTCTTTCATTTTCTTATTTATTTCTATCTTGACCCACTTTTCATTCAGTAGAGAATTTTCATTTTCCATAGTTTGTAGGCTTTCTGTTGTTTCTGTTGTTGATGTCCAGCTTTAAGTCGTGGTGGTCAGATATGATGCAGGATATTATTTCAATTTTCTTGTATCTGTAGAGACTTGCTTTGTGTCCAAGTATGTGGTCAATTTTGGAGAAGCTTCCATGAGGTGCTGAGAAGAAGGTATATTCCTTTTTTTGTTTGGGTGAAATATTCTGTAAATATCTGTTAGATTCATTTAGTTTATGATATCAGCTTCAGCATTTCCCTGTTTAGTGTTTGTCTGAATGACCTATCTATTGGCAAGAGGCAGATAATGAATGTCTACAGGAAGGAGGAAAGCAGGCTGTGCCCCTAGGATCTGCTTAGTCTCCTGTGGATGGGCACAGAGAGGGAAGAGAAGCCATGACTGTGGTCTGCTACAAAGCTGGAAATGGGACTGGAAGAGAGGAGGGACAGTGAAGATCTGAAGATAGCCTACCTGCTTCCCTGGCCAGGGTGGTCTGTAGGTTCCCAGGAAGTGCCTGGGGTAGTTGGTGACTGAGACAAAGGAATGTTGTGGAGGAAGGCTAGAAGAGATCTTCATAATCTTCTGGAGACTGGGCAGAGAGTGAGGGGAAGTTACAGCAGTTGTCTGCTACAGAACTGGGCATGAGACTAGGGGTTTCGGTTTGGAGAAGGAGAGAAAATGAAGCTCTGAAGATTGCCTACCTGCTTCCCTGACCAATTCAGTTTTTGAGACAGGATCTCACTATGAAGCCCCAGCTGCCCTGGAAGTTGCTCTGTAGAGCAGGTTGGCTTTGAACTCACAGAGCTTCACCTGTCTCTGTATCCTGAGTGCTGTTTTGTTTGTTTGTTTGTTTTTTGTTTTCTTTTTTGTTTTTTGTTTTTCGAGACAGGGTTCTCTGTAGCTTTGGAGCAAGTCCTGGAACTAGCTCTGTAGACCAGGCTGGTCTCAAACTCACAGAGATTCCCCTGTCTCTGCCTTCCGAGTGCTGGGATTAAAAGCATGCACCACCACCGCCCGGCTCTGAGTGCTGGTATTAAAGACATCTACTACTACATCTGACCATATTTTTTTTTTACTAATTTGATCTAACTTAACAGCATAAAAGTCCATATGTAAATTTTTTTCTTTGGTGTTAATATAACTATGTTATTAAATTGTATCAATACTAAGTTGAAAATTGCCATTAACAATCATAACTGACACCAAAGATTACCAATAACCCTAAAAATCTTACTGTACTTATAAACAAGTGCTCTCCACTGGGAAAGAATTCATTTCTGAATGCACTCATGTTTATTGGGGAGTATTTTATTAAGGTAGAACTCTAGCTCTAATTGTTAGACCCATAAACATAGCTTGGGAATCAAGAGCCAATGTAGCAGAGCAATCCCAGTGTGTACCCAGGAGGGACTTCATGTTGATCTATAGATCCTGGCAGGAAACAGATGAAGTACTGGAAAGATTAAGTGGAGAATGTTATATGATGAAGGTGTTTGCAGGGAAAAGTGAAGCAGAGGGAATGAACATAGGAAGCTGTATATGGAAGATACCTCTGCGGGCTGTCCTTTAAGCATTGTTCCTGGCTCTTCTCTGGGACTCTTTTAGGCAGAAAGTACTTTTCTGATGCTTTGACCTTCATGTGGTATGTCTTATAGAAACAGCTGTGGCAAAACACACCTAAGCAAAGCTTATTTTAGTTTACATTAAGATGGAGCTCATGTGCCTCAGCCTGGCCTCATACTCACTGTGGATCTGCTCTGATCCTCCTGTTTCTACCTTCTGAGTAATGGGATTAGGGTCCTGAGGCACACTTATAGTGCGCTCTTTGTTGCTCTGATAAAATACTAAAACCAGCTTGGGGAGGAAAGGATTGACATGGCTTACATCATTGAGAGAAGTCAGCCAGGAACTCAAGGCAGGAGCCTGGAGGCAGGAAGGGAAGCAGAGACTATGGAGGAGTGTCGTTTAATGGCTTGTTCTCTGCTTCTGCTCGCCTGGCTTTCTTATATAACCTAGAACCACCTGTCCCATTCTGGCACTGCTCACAGTGGGCTAGGTGCTCCTCTGTCAATCAGAAATCAAGAAAATGCCCCCACAGGCATGCCCATGATCAATCTAATGGAAGCGAGTCCTCTGTTGAGGTTCCCTCTTCCCATGTGTGTCAAGTTGACAACCAAGGATAAGCCATCAAGACCACTGTCTCGTGCTTGGTTTATGTGATGCTGGGAATGGAACCTGGGCTTTGAGCATGCCAGACAAGGGCTCTACCAACAGAACTACATCCCCAGGCTCAAGGAGAAGCTTTAAATGCATTGGTGCATCTAGGTTGGCATGTACTTGGCCTTCAGAAGAACAGGCGCCAGTTAAGATATGGCACTAGGTCTGGGAAGAATATATGCAGCTGAGCCAAGTCTAGTCTGGCAAGACTCCTCAATGTGAGCTGATGCATCAGCATTAGGAGCAAGGACTCGGTGTCTGCTGTGAGAGCAAAAACTCCCCAGAGGCACCAGGCAATGCAGTGTACAGGCACCAGCCACCATGACACGCAGAGAGAAGCTGAGGGTATACATGGAGATGTGTGGTGATGAACTCCCCTGGAAGAGCACAGAGATAGAAACAAAGGAAGTTTGTTTCATGCAGGGCCAAGGGAAAAAATCCTGCGATCTGCACAAGGCAAATGCGTCAAACTGACTGCGGGAAAACAGTACACAGAGAACATTCAGCAAAGATAGCAGCACTCCAGCACTCCAATTTGTCTCCCTGCCAAGTCCCAATACTGTGAGGAAAGGGTCTTTTGAGAGACAAGGAGATGCCGTGACATGCATTCCCAAGCAGTGGCAATGAGGTCCCCTTTCCTGCATCCAGCTTTGACTTTAAGGGCTTATGTAATCTGCAAGGGACACGGTGAAACTGGTAGCTTATGTGCTGTGCCAGGGCCCCTCAGGAAGCTAGTCCTTACAAGGCTGTGATCTTGATAGCTTGATGGAATCGAGAATCACCATGGAAACACACCTCTGGGCATGTTTGTGAGAGAGTGTCTATGTTAGGTTAATTGAAGTGGGAAGACTCACCCTTAATATTCCACAGGTCTTGGACTGAATAAAGAGAAGAAAAGCAAGCTAAATACGAGCATCCGTCTCTCTCCGCAGATACAATGTGGTGGGCTGCCTCAAGCAACTGCTACCATGACTTCCCTACCATGATGAATAATACCTTCTAACTGTAAGTCAAAATAAACTGTTACTTCTGTCAAGTATTTTATCTCAGAAACAGGAAAGGCAATCCTCAGTGGCAGGGGGACAACCAAAGATTCCTTAAAGGCAGGAACCCACCATTACATATATCTGTAAGCTTATATACCCTTAATAACTAGGAATCAGTACATATTTACCACTGTGTATGTAACACCCTCCCCTAAGAGATGTAATGAAGAGGAAATGAAATATGAAAGGGTGGGTTGGGGCAATAACATTAGCATTTGATATTTATCTGTCACCTTGTGAGAGTCTCCCTGTAGCTGATCCCAGACAGAGAGAACAAACATCTTTTCTTGGCTGTGTTGGTAGAAATCAAGCTTCAACTTTGTTTGCGTGAGTGTGTTTACTCATGTGGTGCATGCATGTGTGTCTGATATGTGTGTAGGATTATGTAAGCCTATGTTTCTACATGAAAGCCAGAGGAGAATGCTGAATTCCTACTGTACCACTCTCTGACCTATTATTCCTTTTTAGACAGGGTCTCTCACTGAAGCTGGAGCTGGCTTACAGTTTCAGAGGCTTAGTTCACGATAATGGTGGGGAGAATGTAGTAAGCAGGCATGGTGCAGGAACAAACAGCTTACATTCTGATCCGCAGGCAACAGGCGGGGGGGGGGGGGGGGGCGGGGGGGGGGGGGGGGGGGGGGGGGGGGGGGGGGGGGGGGGGGGGGGAGGGAGTGAAGGAGAGAGAGAGAGAGAGAGAGAGAGAGAGAGAGAGAGAGAGAGAGAGAGATTAAAATCCTGCTTGGTGGGGGATTCTGATACTTCAAAGTTCACTCCTGGTGACACACCTCCTCCAGCAAGTATATGCTTCCTAGTACTTCCCAAATAGTTTCACTAACTGCCTTAAAATATATGAGCCTATGGGGCCTATTTTCATTTAAACAATCACAAATATGTTTCTTTAATACTTGGAATCAGGCCCCTTCTATAGAAGCTCGGTGCCTCTACTGGAGGTCTCAGGCTAACATCAAAATCACAAAAGGC
Organism: Alexandromys fortis; assembly: GCF_014885135.2. NCBI lineage: Eukaryota > Metazoa > Chordata > Mammalia > Rodentia > Cricetidae > Alexandromys > Alexandromys fortis. The sequence goes on along the minus strand of NW_026068168.1, from coordinate 366,743 downwards.
TACTAGTGGAGTAATATTCAAAGTGAGCTCTAATGTGATGCCACAAGCCAAAGAGGAATCAGGGAGAGTATTCTAGATAGGCAGAATAGAATGTCTCATTCCCGTGGAAGGATGGAGAGAATGGAGGGTGGACAGCCTCAGAATGCTTAAGGCTCAGAAAAGACATTCTGAAAGCAACAGGCTGCTGCTATCTCATTGCACTAAAAATGTGAGGAAAAACTGGATTCAACACAGTCAGGCCAGACAATTTGTTCCTTACCATCTTTGCTTCATTCAAACTTTCCATTGGTGGCTGTTGGTAGTGGTGCACGCCTTTAATCCCAGCACTTGGGAGGGAGAGACAGGCGGATCTCTGTGGGTTTGAGGTCAGCCTGGTCTACAGAGCGAGATCCAGGACAATCAGAGATACACAGAAAAACCTTGTCTCAAAAAAAAATAGCTAGCACATGAATCCGGATGTCAAGGAACAAATATCCTTAGTTTGACAGCATTTTCAGATAGTTTTACAAAACATCACTGTTCCCTGCGCCCTCTTCCTAGGTATTAGTTTCTTTTCTTTTTTTTTTTTTTTTTTGTATTTTTTGTTTGTTTGTTTGTTTTTCAAGATAGGGTTTCTCTGTGTAGCTTTAGAGCCTATCCTGGAACTCACTCTGTAGACCAGGCTGGCTTCAAACTCATGTTTGGTATTGCATGTGCCTGCCTCTGTCTCCTGAGTGCAGGGATTAAAAGCATGCACCACCACCATCTGGTCTAATAATTTGGTAGCTCATTTTAAGTTTTTTGTTTTGGTTTGTGGTCTTTTTCTTTTTGTTTTTCAAGACAGGGTTTCTCTGTGTAGCCCTGGCTATCCTGGAACTCACTCTGTAGACCAGGCTGGCCTGGAAGTCAGAGATCCGCTCCTGTCTCCTTGAGTGCTGGCATTAGAGTTATGTGCCACCACTGCCCAGCTTTGTTATAAATTCTTTACTTACCTCAACCACAACCTGACTGCCATCAGATCTTCTCTGTACCCTAACGTGTATAGGATGCTGCAGCAACTTATTGTCTGGAATGTTCATATTTGGAGTGTAGGTGTGAGCCTGCAATGATGCACGTATATAAGCCAGAGGACCACCCTGAGTGTTGTCCTCTCTTTCTACCTTTTTTGGAGGCAGAGTGCCTTTGTTGTTTGGTATTGCACGTGCCAGGCCTCCTGGCTCAAGAGCCTCATGGGATTCTTTTGTCTCCACCCCCATCTCACTGTAGGACTGCTATGATTATAGAGGTGCCCCCCACATTTGGTTTTCCATAGGTCTTGGAATGTTAATTCAGGTCATTTATTTATTTATTTATTTATTTATTTATTTATATATTTTAGAAAGAAAACAAACTACCTATTTTCATTTTACATACCAATCCCAGTTCACCTCCCTCCTCTCCTCCCGGTCCTTCTGCCTTTCCCCCCACCCCACCCCCATCCACTCCTCAGAGAGGTAAAGCACATTGCTTTGGGAAAGGTCCAACACCCTCCCTACTATATCTAGGCTGAGCAAGGTATCCATCCAAAGAGAATAGGTTCCCAAAGAGCTAGTACAAGCAGTAGGGATAAATCCTGGTGCCACTGCCAGTTGCCCTCCAGCCATACAAGCGTCACCCACATTCAGTGGGTCTAGTTTGGTCCTATGCTGGTTTCTTCCCAGTCTGGTTGGAGTTGGTGAGCTCCTGTTAGCTCAGGCAGACTGTTTCAATGGGTGAATCCATTATGGTCTTGACCTCTTTGCTCATATTCTCACTCCTCCCACTCTTCAGCTGGATTGGGAACTCACCCTCAGGTCTTTATGCTTGTACAGCAAGTGTTTTCCCCACTGAGCCACCTCCCCAGCCCTTTCACGCTACCAACAGCAGGCGTGTCATCTAATCTAGTATTGGATGGCCTTGTCTTTCCCAGGGCTTCAAGGACAGCCTGGTCCACAAGGCAAGTTCCAGTCTAATCAGTACTATATACTGAGACCTGTATCAAAATAAAATTATTTATTTGTTTTATTTCATGTGTGTGACTACTTTGTCTATATGGATGTGTGTGTGTTTCACGGGTGCTTATGTGCCCATGGAGGTCAGAGGAGGACATCAAATCCCCTGGAACTATAGTTACAGATGGCTGTAAACTACCATGTGGGTGTTGGCAACATAGATCCTCTTGCAAAAGCAGTAAGTGCTTTTAACCACTGCGCCATATCTCCAGCCCCACCTCCCATTGTCTATGGTAATTTTTAAGATAAAAAATTATGTGCATAAGTGATTTGCCCGAGTATATGTATGTATGTGAATTATGCGAATACCCAGTGGCCTGAAAGGCCATAAGAGAGCACCGAGAACTGACCATAGTGAGCTACTATGTAACTGCTGCCAATCAAACCCAGTTCCTTTGCCAAGAGCAGGAGCAAGTGCTGTTAACCTCTGAGCCATCTCCCTAGTCCCACACGGTATTTTGTCACAGCCACAGAAAGCTAATACATTGATGATGAATCATTGTCCAACCCCACATTTTCTATTTTGAGACTCTGAGCCCCTTAATAATTCTTAGGTCTCTCTGCCCTACACCCTACCCCAGCTTTTTCATAGTTGCCTTATTTTGCATTCTGCACTGGAGACAGCAAATCCCATTATGAGCATTGTGTCTGCTCACATTCCTACACTCATTTCAGATAAATCTTGCAGAGGAATCCTCAGAGCTTCAATTTGTTAGTCCGTTGCTGTGTGCCATAGTTCTGACCACAGAAACCAACTTACCCCTAGGACAGGGATAATGCTGTCTCAGTTTTCAGAGGCCAAATGTGGAAAACAGCCATTGAAGGAACTTCTGCATGGTCCCAATGGCTGTTCATGATCTGAAATTCAAAGCCAGGTTGAGCTAGACACAGTAGCTGTACCCATGGACCCAGGCACTTGGGAAGCTGAAGGCTGTGTGAGCTGAGGAGTTTAAAGCCAGCCCAGGAAGTATATCAAGACCTTAAGCAACAACAAACAGGGTTCTTGCTCTCACATGAAGTCTTCTTAGAAACCTGAGCTCTACACGAATTTTTTGCTACATCCAAAAGGTTCGTAGCTTGGCAGAGTTTATTTGAAGTACCAAGGTCAAGGTTGTACGAACATCAAAGTGCTTCCTTCCTGTTCCATTGTTTAACCACTCTACATATCTGTTCTGAAAGGGCGTTTGTACAAGTTGTTCTTTCTGTTCTGGGGAAGATTAATACGTCTTAAGGAGCACTGAAGATCACAGCAAATGTATTAAAAAGCCTTCCCTACCATGTCAAACTGGCACTTGGCCTTGCTGCTACAGCCAGTGAGCCCCACAATCACAGGGTAACAGACAACTGTTTTATTGTCACCTTCTCTCACTGGTGCTGATTTCTTGAAAACTCCCACACTGGTCCTTCTTCTCAATATGTGGCTTTTTCTGTTTCAGACACACCTCCTACCCACCTATGTCTCCAGTTGGTATGGCCCTGTGAGTCAATCCCTAAGCAGACCCTGCCCCGAACACTAACAACTCCCTGTCCTGCCTTTGCTGCTAGCACCAAATACTTTGTGCTGGGTAAAGTATAATGAAGAAAGGTTTCAGAGACTAAAGCTCATGATTTGGTATGTGGTCCACTCCATTTGACTTTGTTGGGGGCCTTGTAGATACATTTGAACATGGTACACAGCATCAGAGGTGGGGTTTTGTCACATGGTCTGTTATGTTTTGTTGTACTATGATAAAATACTTGGTAGAAGCAATTTTATAGACAAAGCTTTTAGTTTTGGCTCAATTTAAGTGTTTGGACCATCATGGTGTGGCAGGAGCTTAAGGCGGCTGGTCATATTGCATCTGCTGTCAAGAAGCAGAGGGAGGTAAATGTTGGTCCTTGGCTAACCTTCTCTTTTTTTGAGACTTGGTTTCTCTGTGTATCCCCAGGTGTCCTTGAACTCACTCTGTAAAGGAGTTTGGCCCAGAACTCACAGAGGTCTGCCTGCCTCTGCCTCCTAGGTGCTGGAATTAAAGGCGTGTGCCACCCTCCCCCTGCGTAACCTTTTCTTTTTCATTCAGTCCTGGACCTCAGCCCTTAAGATGGTGCTGCCCACATTCAGGGTGGGTTTCCCACCTCAGTTAGCCTAATCTAAATAATCTCTCATAGGAATGCTTAGATGCTTGTCTCCTACGTGATTCTAGAACTTTTTCAGTTGATAATTACTAGTAATCATTATACATGGTGAAGCCAGTTAACAGGAGTTCGGGTGGGAACAGGCTTGCCCTTTTTATAATGACCCTCTTTCTTGGGATCTAATCCATTTCTATTTTCCTAATACGAAAACAATTGGGAGACTAACCAAACTGCAGCACCCATACACCTGCAGAGGTGGGAGAAACAGAATGCCAGGAAGCAAGGAAGAAATCATACCCCTCGGCAATGCACTAGTGTTTGGTGACTTAGTCATCAAACATCAGTGTTATCTAAGAGGACCCTCTGCTCCCAATGACCTGCAACGGTCACCATTCTCCAACAGCTTCAGATGGGGACTGCAAAGAAACAGGAGCAAGAACAAAACACCAACTCTGCCACTGCAGTCATTTGTTTCTGTCTACAATGTGCAGCCCCAAAATAAATGAGGTGGGGGATCATCTTTTTAAAGCATCTTTCCATTGAAAACATTTCCTGTCTACTGAAGCCCAGTTACTACTACAAATCATTCAGTAAGCAGCAAAATATTCCCGTTTATTTTTGAACTTTGTTCTTCTGTGAGAGATCTGTTTGTTTGTTTGTTTGTTTGTTTGTTTTTGTGGGGCTTTGAGGAGGAAATCAGGCAAGGTTCAGGTGTCTGGCTGACCCATGCATTGGTTATGTTAGGCTTTGTGAGACAGGGCTAAATTCAGGCCTCCTTTAGAGGGCTTCTTTTAGGCAGTTCGATGTTTTCTTTATGTGAACTTTCCAAATGCTGATGACACCTGATGAACTCCCTTGGTAAAAAGGTGCGCCCTCCACCTTTCAGGGTTGATTACTACTAGATGGTGTTTGGCCAGGGAGAGAAGAGACCTCCCTTGAAGGGCACACATCAAATGGATTTCTTTCCTATTGATCTAAAACTGTTTAAACAGATGATGGGAGAAGAAAAAGAAAGAACTCAGCAGGAAATCACTATAAGAGATTCTGGCTTATATCTTATATGTGCCTCCTATCTTTCAGGCCCTGACTGGTCTCGAACTCACAGAGCTCCACCTGTCTCTGCCTCCCTTGTGCTGGGATCAAAGACGGGTTTTACTTAGCAAGCTGGCCTCAAACTTGCTATAAAGTAAAAGACAGCCTTGAGCTCTTGATCCTCCTGCCTCTGTTTCCCAATGGCTTCGAGTTCGAGGCCACAATTGTTTACATAGTGAGTTCTAGGACAGTCAAAGCTACATAGTGAGAACCTGTCTCAAAAAACAAACAAATACAAATAAAACCCCATACAAACAACAACTCTTTATATTTCAGTGAATGAAGTTATAAATAAGGGGATCACAAAAGAAAACAATAAAAGACAGCAAATGGCTATAATGCCCCCTAAGCAAAAAAGAAATTTAGATAAAATAGATCCTTTTCAAAACAGCCATGAGCCTTCTCCCCCCACACTTAATTGCATTTCTTGCCACTCATAGTTTATTTGGGCTGAGTTTGTTTCTTTTCTTGCTTTTGTTGCTGGTAATACTGTTGTTTGTGAGTTCTCACTCTGTAGTCTTAACTGGCCTAAAACTTGCTATATAAACCAGTTTCTCCTCAAACTCATACAGATCCACCTGCTTCTGCCTCCCAGTACTGAGATTAAGAGTGTGGGCTACAAGAAGAGGAAGAGAAGAATCAGCAGCAGCAGCTGGGCAATGGTTAAGCCTTTAATCCCAGCACTTGGGAGGCAGAGGCCTGCGAATTTTTGAGCTCAAGGCCAGTCTTGTTTACAGAGTGAGTTCCAGGACAGCCAAGGCTACACAGAGAAACCCTGTCCCCCAAAACAAAAGAACAAAACAACACAAAACAAAACAAAACAAAAAAAAATGTGGGCTACCACAACTGAGTCTGCTTCTAATGGGACTGTGTACATTTCTAGAAGATGGTATTGTGTCTCATTGTCTTATTTCCCCTACAGAACCATGAGCTATACTTACTAAATATTGGAATAGAATTAAATGTGCATTAGATAGAAATATTTTCATTTCCAGCTTGTTTATTTTTGCTAGAGGAGACACTGAAATTTCTGTTCTAAGAATAGCTTTAAGTCCTTGCTCAGGAGGTCATGATTGCAGTAAGTGAAGTAAGATCTAAATACTTCCAGGTCCATTAGGAAATTATAACTAATATGATTTAAAAAGAACATTGGGTCAGACATTTCATACATATCTCAGCTTACAGTGGTTTAAGTTTAAGCAAACTTTGAATAAATGTTTTGCATGCTGAACTCAACTCCAAATGGATCAAATACCTCAAAATAAAACCAGATACACTGAACCTGATAGAAGACAAAGTGGGGATAGCCTAGATCATATGGCACACAAAAAGAGTTTCTGAATAGAATACCTTTAGCACAGGCACTAAAATCGACAATGTAGACCTAATGACGCTAAGAAGTTTCTGCACAGCAAAGGGCACATTCATTTGGAAAAAGTGAAAGCCTACATAATAGGAAAAGATGCTTACCAACTGTACATTAGATAGATGGCTAATATCCAAAATATATAAAGAATTACACAAAACAAAAACTGGACATCAAGGAAACAGATAGCAGAGTGATACACACCTTTAATCCCAGCACTCTGGAGGCAGGCAGGTCTGGAGGCCATCCTGGCCTACAGAGTGAATTCCAGGACAGTCAGAGCTACACAGAGAAACTGTGTCTCAAAAAAAAAAAAAAAACCTAGAAAAAGAAAAAAAAATAACCCAAATTGAGAACAAGCCAGGCGGTAGTGGGGCACGCCTTTAATCCCAGCACTTGGGAAGCAGAGGCAGGTGGATCTCTGTGAGCTACAAGAGCTAGATCCAGGACAGGCTCCAAATCTACAGAGAAACCCTGTCTCAAAACACCAAAAAAAAAAAAAAAGATTTGTATAGCCACTATACAAATCAGTGTGGTGGTTCCTGGGAGAGATGGGAATCTGGGAATCTATCTACCTCAAGATCCAGCTATGCCACTGCCACTTTTGAGCATATACTGAAAGGGTTCTTCATCCTACCACAGAGATATGTGCCCAGCCATGTTCATTGCTGCTCTATTCATAATAGCCTGAAGTTGCAAACAGCCTAGATGTTCATTAACAGATGAATGGATAAAGAAAATATGGTATGTTTACACAATGAAATATTACTCAGCTATTTAAAAAAATGAAATCATTGGCCAGTTGGTGGTGGTGCATGCCTTCAGCCCTAGAATTTGGGAGGCAGAGATAGGCCGAGCCCTGTGAGTTCCAGATCAGCAGATCAGCCTGGTCTACAGAGTACCAGGACAGCCAGGACTGTTACACAGAAACACTGAGAGAGAGAGAGAGAGAGAGAGAGAGAGAGAGAGAGAGAGAGAGAGAGAGAGTGACCAGAGGTAAATAGTTGGCACAAGAAAAAAGTCATCCTGAGTGAGGTAACCCAGACTCCAAATTACAAATATGGTATGTTCTCTCTTATATATGGATTTAGCTTTTAAGCCTTTAATAAGCAAGCTACAATCCATTTAACCACAGAAGTTAGGTAGGTATAGAGTAAGGGATTGGGAGTGGGAAGGATTTCCCAAGGAAGGAAAATAGAATATATATAGTTGGAGAGAAACAGGGGGAGACTGGGATGGGAGTATTAAATGGGGAGGAGATAGGAAGAAGGGAATAAGATAGGGCATATTGGGAGGGATAGCTAAAAGTAACAGCTATTTCCATAAGTGGTCTTATGGAAACCTAACATAGTAGAAGCTTCTTAAAATATATTTATGTATATGAAGGAAATTTAAGTAGAATCACCAAGTAATGGGGAGACAAAGTCCCAACTTAGATGAATACCAAGTGAAATTTCCAGTGCCAGGAATGTGTAACATTTACTTGAGTTGTTGGCCAAAAGAGCTCCCTGGAAACATCCAATTTCAGCTTTTGTCAAAGCAATTCGTTGCTCTCCACAAACTGATGGTAAGGCCCTATTACTGAAGATACCAATATAGATCATTTAGCATGCAGAAGCCAAGCTGGTGCCTAACTAAAGACTTCACTCCTACAGACCAGTGTTCAGGGTGCTGTAAAATACTCTGCACTCTATCAGAAGAGAAAGGGAAACACTAACCAAATTCAAAACTCTTTCATCTACAATGGTGACCTGACTCCATGATATGCTGGTGCAATAGTGGCACAAATGTTGTGGGAGTAGCCAGCCAATATATGATTTGAGTTATGCCCCACTCTGTTAGATGGAAGCCAAATGATACTGCTTGGGAGGCCAAGAATATGAGACTAGATAGCCAAGGGACCTGAGGTAAAATCCTTATTACTACTGTTCTACTAAAGGAACCTAGCAATAAAATGACTCCTAAAGGCATTCTGCTATACTCAAAGATCAGTGTCTGCCTCAGTCATCATCAGAGAAGCTTCCTCCTGCAATAGATGGGAACACTGGATAATGTACTGAGAGTGAAAGACCTTGGAACACGCAATCTTAGATTTCTCCTCAAATCCTGTCTCTCAGGGCTCAGGGAGCTACGTGGAAGAGGAGGTGGAAAGAATGTAAGAACCTTCGGGAATGGAAGATACAAAGGAATCAGTTCCTTATAGACCTGACATGTCTGCCACACATATGAACTGTGGCAGTAGGCACATGCACAGGTCCATGTGGGGTTCCAGTGCTGACTGGAGAAGTCCCCCAAGAAGTCATCTACAATTGACAACTGCTCACAAAGGAAGAATTTATTTTCTCCAACGGAGACTTGCTGGTTATACAAATCACTTTTTTTTTCACCCCTCGAGACAGGGTTTCTCTGTGTAGCCCTGGAGGTCCTGGAACTTGCTAGCCTTGAACTCACAGCTGCCTCTGCCTCCAGGTGCTGGGATTAAAGGTGTACACCAACACCGCCCAGCTACATACCACTCCACCACTCTTCTGGGCAAGCCCCATTCCTAGAAGTGAATGGCCAACACAAAACAAATTCAACATTATTTTTTTTATCTCATAATGTTTTGGGGGGGTATTTTTAAAAACCTTACATTTCTTTTGTTTATATATTATGGCTTCTGGTTTGTGCTTTTATGGGTTTTGTGTGTGTGTGCATGTGTTACATGTTTCTCATGATTTGGTTTTTTTTTTTATCTGTTTGTTTGCCTTCCTTTTCCTAAAGAGAGAGAGAAAAAGAAAGTTTGGATTAAGATGGGGTGGAGAGTTGGGGAGAATCAGGGAGATAAGAGAGAAGAAACCATGATCATAATACATTGTATGAAATATATATAATATATTTATATTATACACACACACACATATATATATATATTATATGCTGGGATTAAAGGCATATGCCACCACCGCCCAGCTACTAAGAGAAAATCGCAATCTCAGTTTACATTATTGCATGAATCACATGACCTTTACTGCTATCAAGTGGTGGAACACCACACTGCATTCCAGTTTCTGTGTGCCAACACACAGTATCTAAATGTTGATGCCTTCTGATCCTTCATCTGCTGAAATAGTTCTTAAAAACTCAGTTAAAATTAAATCATTGGTAACTTGGCAGTGGAGGTGCACACATTTAATCCCTGAATTTGGGAGGCAGAGGAAGGTAGAAGATTTCTGTGAGTTCAAGTCCAGCCTGGTCTATAGAGCTAGTTCTAGGATAACCAGGGCTGTTACATAGAGAAACCCTGTCTCAAAAAAGCAAAAATAAATAAATAGATAAACAAACAAACAAGCCAATCAGTCAATCAATCAATCTTTGGGGCTTCGGCTATAGCCCAGTGGCAGAACACTTGCCTAGCATCCATAAAGCACTGAATTCCATTCCCAGCACCATGCAAAACAAGGCATGGTGGTGCACACCTATAATTTGGGTATTTAGGAGGTCAAACAGGAGGTCAAGACCATTCTGAACTGCTTAGCAAAGGAAGAAAAGGAAAAAGGGAGGAAAGAAGATGAGAAAAATGCCTTGGAGATATACTTGAGCTATTTTTCTGGATCCCTGATCTACCCTGGCAGGGTCCTCAGAGGACCCACTGACTGCCTTTTCCTACATCAAGGGGATGTCCTTACTCATCACCCAGAACATCAGACTCTTAATTGTATATTTACCACCTAATTGATTTGTTCCATTGACTATATGGCTGCTTTTGTGTCAGAACAATACTGTTTTTATTACTATGGCTCTGTAATATATTTTAAGATCTGGAATTGTTATTCCCTCTGGCATTGTTCTTTTCACTCAGGATTATTTGGCAATTTTGTTCCATATAAATGTTAGGCTAGTTTTTTTCTGAGAAAAGTGAGATAGGAATTTTGATTGGGATTGCATTGAATTTGTAAACAGCCTTCAGTTAAATGGTCATTCACAATGTTAATTCTATCAGTTCCATGAACAAGGCATGTCTTTCCGTTTTCTAGTATCTTTTCCTAACTCTTTCTTCAGAGATTTAAACTTTTCATTATAGATCTCTTTCCCTTCCTTGGTTAGGTTTGTTCCTGGGTATTTTGTTTTCTTTGAGGTTTTTGTGAATGGGGAGTGCATCCATGAACTCCTTCTCTGTAGGCTTGTTGTTGTTATATAGAAAAGTTATTGAGGCCTGGCAATGGTGGTGCATACCTTCAATTCCAGCATGCAGGAGGCAGATCTCTGTGAGTTCGAGGCCAGCCTGGTCTACAGCGTGAGGTCCAGGTCAGTCTCTAAAGCTATACAGAGAAATCCTGTCTCAAAAAACAACAACAAAAAAAAAGAAAAGAAAAGAAAAAAGAAAAAAACGAGAAAAGTTATTGATTTGTGCAGGCTGATTCCTTATCTTGCCATATTGCTGAAATTATTTATTATGTCTAGAAGTTTTCTGATAGAATTTTTGGGATCTTCAATGTAGATATCACGTCATCTGCAAATAAAGACACCCTCATTTCTTTTTCTATTTTGGCTTTCAATACACTTTCTTAGTTATTTATACTTAGTGCTTGTCTATGATATGTGGTGGGATGCTCTTCTCTGGTCTTGTATACTTGGTGTTCTGTGTGCTTCTTGTATCTATGTATCTTGCCCTAGGTCAGGGAAGATTTTCTTCTATGATCTTGTTGAAGATCTAGTTTATGACACTGACTTGGGTTTTTTTTTTCTCTCATCTATGCCTATAATTTGAAGGTTTGGTCTTTTCATGATGTTCCACATTTACTGTATATTCATTTCCTGTATTAAAAAATTGGTAAGATTTTTTATATTACTTGCTTATTTGGTCTAGATCCTGTATGTTATTTTCAGGTCCTGATATTCAGTCTTATGCTTGATTTATTTTACTTGAAGGCCTTCCTTCGAGTCTTCTAATTGGGCTACTGGGGTTTTCAGTTTCATCCTTGTTTTTGTCCTGCCCGTTCCTGCAGTCATTCAGTCCCAAAGAAATCACATAGAGGTTTACATCAATTATAAACTGATTGGCTTAGTATCTCAGGCTCTTCTTATTAACTCATTCTTACATAGTACATTAACCCACTATTCTTGTCTGTGCTAGCCATGTGGCTTGGTACCTTATTCAATGAGGCAGTCCCATCTTGTTCCTCTGCGTCTGGTTCATGACTGCAGACTGCAGAATTCTCCCAGAATTTTCCTGTCCTCATTCTTCGGCCTATACTTCCTGCTTGGCTACTGGCCAATCAGCATTTTCTTAAACAAGTACAAGAAACAAATGTTTACAGAATAAAACCATTGTCCCACAGCCCATCCTCATTTCAGTTTGAGCCCTCTTTAAAGTTTCTCTTTATTGAATTCCTGGATTTTTGCTGTCATTTCCATTAGTCTTATGTTTATAATTTCTTGGGCATTGCTCAGGCAAAGGATTTTCTGTAAATGCTTTCTCCTTGATTTCATTGAGTTGTTTCTTTGTGTCTTCCCTCAAGTCCTTGAATTCTCTGATGAAACTTATGATTGTTTCTTTAAATTCGATATCCTGCAGTTCTTCTAGGTAATTGTCATTGGCAAATATTTCTGCAAAAGTGGTAGATTTGAAGACAAGATACTGGCTTGATTATACATACTATTGTTTTTGTGATGAGATCTAGATGTGTAGACTTCTATTGATTCTGAGTTTGTTATGGATAGAGCAGCTTGGGACAAAAGAGAGGATGTGTGGGTGAGTTGGGTTGGGATTGGAAATGGCTTGGTGGAAGTAAAGTCAGGTGGACAGAGGGGACTGTGCTGTCATACTGGATGTGTTTCCTGGTCTAAGCCTGAAGTGTGGGAGTGGATATGGCTGAGTTTTGGGCTAGGGAGTGTTTTGGCCTAAGCCTAGAGATTGTTGGCTGTGCAGGACAGAATAGGCAGGTGTACTAAATGTGGGCCCCAAGCTAGATCTCGAAGGTTGGAGAGAAGATAAGGATGGGGAGGTCAGGGAGAGTCACCTGGCTAGACCTGGAGGAGGATGTGTGAAATCTGACTGTTAGATAGTTAGATGCAGCACAGAGTGGACCTGTCCTAATTTGATTTTCTAAAGGAGCGAAGTGTTTATCATTAGAGCCCTCATGATTCAGAAGCATAAAAGCTGGTATTTTAAATGATTTTGTGATTTTTAGGCCTTGAAGATGATTTATTTCTGATTGCTGCTTTTACACAATTTGGTATTTCTGTCCGCATTTATTTAGGTTATGTTTGGTGGGCTGGAGAGATGGCTCAGCCATTAAAGGCTAGGTTCATAATCAAAATAGATTATGCTCAGGGTACATTGTTAGTAAGTGCTGTTTACTATTACAGTTTTTATATCTCTGCGTGTGGTGTTTGCATGGGTACACATTTGATTGTGAACACATGTACACATGTGTGCATGTAGAGGCCAGATGATGACATCAGGTGCCATCCTCAAACATCTTCCTCCTTTTTTTTTTTAGATTTATTTATTGTGTATACAACATTCTGCCTTGATGTATGCCCGCACGCAAGAGGGCGCCAGATCTCAGTACAGATGGTTGTGAGCCACCATGTGGTTGCTAGGCATTGAACTCAGGACCTCTGGAAGAGCAGCCAGTGCTCTTAACTTCCGATCCATCTCTCCAGCCCCCATCTTCCTCCTTTTTTAAAACCTCCTGGGGAGCTGACTTCAGGTCCTCATGTTTACATGGCAATCTCCTTTACCTAGTCAGCCAGCTCCTCAGCTTGGCAGATGTGATGAAGTTAAAATGAGATCATGTGGGGTAATAGTGGGTCCTAAGTCAAGCAATTGCTGTATTTGTAAGAGAAAAGAAGAGAGGAAGATTTAGGTGTGTGGATGGATGGATGACAGATATATAGATTTGTATACAGAACTTTGTGAAGACAGCTAAGACAGAGGAGTGATGTAGCTATAAACTAGGGAACACCAAGGAGGCTGGCCACCACGAGAACCTGGAAAAGGTATAAAACACATGTGTTTACTGCTAACTGGGGCAAGCATTTTTAGGGGTAAAGTTCTAAGTTAATACATCTTCAAGGTTTTCTCCCTGTCTTTTCAGCCACAACTATCTGGAGAGAGTTGAGCATGTTAGAGGCATTCCTGTCATTACAAGGGAAACCAAGCATGGCTAGAGGTATTCTTGCCCAACATTTCAACCTTTAGAACATTTTGCTCCATGGAGTTGAGCTAAGTATTGCCCAAATAGATGCCTGTCATTTTTTCTTCATAAACTGTATTAGAAATACATTTAGGATTGCAAGTAGAGAGACCATCATGACGTGCGTGGACAAGGCAAATTTTTGTCTGGATTCAGAGGGTGTGCTCAGATACAGGCAGTGGCGGTGCATGCCTTTAATCCTAGAACTAGGGAGGCAGAGGCAGGTGGACCTCCAAGTTTGAGGACAGTCAGGCCTATGCAGAGAAATCCTATCTCGGAAAAGCAACTTTTAGAAAAAGAGCAAACATACAGAGGCAGAAGTGCACTTGGCTTTTATTCTAACTCAGGGGGTGGCTTACCCATTGGCTGGGGTCTGGTCTCATAGCCTTAATTTAATTGGTAGTCTGAAAAGAATTGGTGCACAGAAAGTGAAATAAGAGGGGGAGGGGAGAGGGACCACATTGCTCAAGGCTATTAAATTCTTGGAATGCAGCAGGGGACACTGTGTAAACAAAGGTTTTACTGTGGTGGTGGTGGGGATTAAAACATTTGTATAAAAGTCTTACAAAGGGCTGGAGAGATGGCTCAGTGGTTAAGAGCACTGACTGCTCTTCCAGAAGTCCTGAGTTCAATTCCCAGCAACCACATGGTGGCTCACAGCCATCTATAATGAGATCTGGCGCCCCCTTCTGGCATGCGTGCACACATAGAAGGAATGCTGTACACATAATAAATAAATAATTAAAAAAAAGTCTTACAAAGTAGCAGAGGTAGAAATATTTGAACTCCTTGTCCTAAACACAAGGTTTACAGTATTTGATAGAAAAGAGCCATATTTTATATTTCTTACAACTGGAACTGTCAGCTGAGCAGTCTCAGGAATTTGTCCCTCCCTACAATGTTGCGCGTGTGTTAACTATCCACTCAGCATAATGTAAATCTGTTTGGTTAGAGATCCACACAGAGAGCCCTGAGATGGAAAAGGACTCTGTTGATGTCTCCAGTTTGAATTTTGAGCTTACAGAACCTTTGGGAGAATATATGAATGGTGCCTTAAGTCACCCCATTTGTGGTAGGTACTTTGTTAGGATAACCCTAGAAAATACCCAACAGGGTACTTGATACAGTAATTTGGAGACTGTTTCCTAGGTGCAAAAAAAGATCATCCCATGTTCCTTTTCTTTGTTCATTGATACCCCTGCTTTATGGATGGACTATACACCCTGTGGAAGGGTGTCCGGTGTTTGTAGGTTTTGAAAGCTGTAGAAGAAAACCCCTCCACATACAGGTTCTATGGACCTTAAACTTTCATTCTCAAGTATACTGGAAGCTGGATACAGTGGTGCATATGCTCATGTCTTAGTTAGGGTTTCTTTTGCTGTGATGAAACACCATGAGCAAAGTAACTTGGGATGGAAAGGGTTTATTTGGCTTACACTTCAATATCACTATTTATCACTGAAGGAAGTCAGGACAGCAACCTGGAAGCAGGGGCTGATGGAGAGGCTATGGAAGAGTGTTGCTTACTGGTTGGTTCCTCATGGTTTGCTCAGCTTGCTTTCTTATAGAACCTAGGACCACCAGTCCAGGAGTGTCTCTGCTTACAATGGGTTGGTTCCTCCCTGAACAATCACTAATTAAGAAAATGTTTAACAGCTGGATCTTCTGAAAGTATTTTCTTCGTTGAGGTTTCCTCTTTTCAGATAACTCTAGCTTGTGTCAAGTTGACATAAAACTAGCCAGCCAGCCTATGACATACATATGTAAAAGTAATATGAGGCTATTGATCTGTCAAGAACCACAGAGTCACTGAAGCATCTCTTGAAGAACTTTTTTTTGGTCAATGTAATGTCATGCTTGACAAAGGATTGGTGCGTGTGTGCACGCACACACACACGCAAACAGGTACTATTTATAATGAGATCATCCTTGATCCTGTGTTCATTCCCCATAGACCCTATTCAGTGCTAAGTGCAGAAGAGAAACAATGGGAGAGAAAAAGCATGTAGAGTCTCATCAGGGATAGTGGAAATCAGGAAAGGACATGGCTGTGGTAAAGTGCTCATCTGGCAAGCACGAAACTCTGAGACTGATTTGTAGAATCACACAAGCAGGGAATAGTGGTTCACAGAAGATGGGGAATTAGAAATTCAAGATCATCCTCACAGAGACTTCTGGGGACACCCTGGGCTCTGTGAAACACTGTCTCGAAGGAAGAGGAATAGGAGGAAGAGGATGAGAAGGCAGCAATTTTTGATGTCGCCTGGAGAGATGGCTCAGTGGTTAAGAGCATTGGCTGCTTTTCCAAAGGATCTATCTCCAACTCCCTGAGCCCACAAGGTGGCTCACATCCTTCTGTGACTCCAGTTCCAGAGGATCTGATACTCTCTTGTGGTCTTCATGAACTTAGCATGCATGTGGTGCACAGACATGCAGGCAGACAAAACACTCACACACATAAAATGAAAACAAATTAAAAAATAGTTTAGAAGTGGAAGAGGAGGAAGATAAAGAGGAAGAAGATGAAGAAGACAAAGACAAGGACCCTTGCCACCAGTGCTACTGGAGCCATTGCCACCATTAGGCCTAGTGGCATGGCTCTGCAATCTTGGACTACTTGGAAGTCTGAGGCAGATGCATTGCAGGTTCAAAGCCCGCCTGGGCAATTTATTGGGATTGTGTCCTAAAATAAAAGTATACAAATAGCTCTGCTGAGATGGCTCAGCTGGTAAAGGCACTTGCTACTAAGCTTGATAACCTGAATTTGATCCTCCATCCCCACAAGGTGGAAGGAGTAAACTGACTCCAAAATTGTCCTCCGACCTTCACCTATGACCTCCATGAGGCAGGTGCATGCACACATACAAATTAGTAAATGTCCAAAAAAGGGATTGCACATTTTCCTTAGAGGGAATGCCTTTTCTTTTTTTCTTGAGACAGGGTCTGACTGTCTGGCCAAAGCTTTCCTGGAACTCTTGCTCATCCTGCCTCTACATCCCATGTGCTGGGATTGCAGGCATGCACCCCTACATACTTAGTGCCTCAGTTATTCCTTTGCTCAGCACTTTGTGCTATTATTTTGACTTTCTCTGGGTATATTGCCATGCCTCTGACACTAGCCCTTTCTATTTTTCTGGAATCTAGTGCCATCACCAAACAGAGGGAGCTTGGTTTCAAAGGGCACCTGGTACTCCCTTTCTCCCATCATTTCCTTCCCTTTGTTTTATTTTAAAACTAGCACACACGCTAACATGCACATGCACTCATACAGAAATGCAGCAATATATTTGGGGCCAGCATCTATAGTTCAGTGGTAGAACACTTGTCTGGCCTGCATGGAGCTCTGCAAGATGGGATTAAAATGTTTATCTTGACATATTGTAGGTGGCTGCTTATTTGTTCCAGGCTGGCCAGACCACAAAATAAACACTCAGAAACTATATTATTTAAATCACTGCTTGGCCAATCACTTAAGCATATAGCTAGCTTAGCTCTTATATCTTTGGTTAACCCATTTCCATTGTTTTATATTTTACCACGAGGCTCATGGCCTACCGGCAAGGTTCCAGCTGGCGGCTTGCATCTTTCTTCTCTGGCGGCTCCATGGCAGCTCTCCGACTCTGCCTTCTCTCTCTCTCTCTCTCTCTCTGTCTCTCTCTCTCTCTCTCTCTCTCTCTCTCTCTCTCTCTCTCTCTCTCTCTCTCTCTCTCTCTCTCT
>NW_026068168.1:245551-349135 GCF_014885135.2 Alexandromys fortis | reverse complement strand
TCTCTCTCTCTCTGTCTCTCTCTCTCTGTCTCTCTCTCTCTCTCTGTCTCTCTCTCTCTCTCACATCTCTTTCAACTTGTCTTTATTCTGTTAAGCCATTGGCCGAAAGCAGCTTCTTTATTCATTAACCAATAAAAGCAACACATAGACAGAAGGTCTTCCCACACCATTGACAGTTGTATTTTTGGTACCTCTTTCAATTTCTTTTCAGTTGTATAAGAGTTATGTCACAAGATATAGTAAAAAGATCAAATTTTATTTATTTATTTAACTTATTTTTAGATAGGTTCTCACCATGTATTCATGGGTGGCTTGGAACTCACTATGTAGACAAGGCTAACCTCCAACAGTGATCTGGCTAACTCTGCCTCTCAAGTGCTGCAACTAAAGGTGTGTGCCACCACACTAGGACAAAGAACTAAGTCTTTAAAGCTACATTTATTGACCTGAATATATTTGTATGTGCATAGGCATGTGAATGGACACTAGAGGGGAGCTTCCAGGAGTTCATTTGCTTCAGTTCTGGCCTTTATGCATGAGTCACCTCTTCAGCCTTATTTTATTTCCCATCTATTGCTAATGTGTTTCTTACCGCATGAAGGTTAAGACTTCTTTGGGCACTGGAAAGATGGCTCAGCTGGTAGGAACGAGTGTTGTTTTTATAAAGGTTTTGTTCTAGCACCACATGGACAGCTCACAATAGCCAGCAACTCCAGCTCCAGGGTTTCCAACACCCTCTTCTGGCTTCCACAGGCACTTACACTCATGTTCGGAGACACATGGACACATAATTTTAAAAGTAAACAAAGAGAGGTTTTTGTATATTTTTTAATGCCAATACTTTTTCAGGCATGGGTTTTACAACTGTTTTCTCTGTTTTTGGCTTGTCTTCCATTCTTAACAGTATTTTTGCAGAATTCCATAATTTTGATGAAATTTAGCTCACTTTTTTCTTTCTCGTTTTTGGTATTATATCTCAAGCCATCGCTGTTGAGAAAAGAACAATCTCAGTGTTGCACAAAGGCATACATGAACAAATTGAAAGCAATTCAGCAAGTCAATTTCTTTTTGCAAAGTGTTCACCAACACACACACACACACACACAGTGTACCTTACTCTTTTTCCTCTTTAGAGGGCACTAGCTGCTTCTCTGTTATTTTCATGTTTTTTTCCACACCAGCACCTACAACAGACAGCCAGAGTAAATAAATAAAACAGTCTAATTTTCCACTCATGTAGTAGCACTTTGGAGAGAATTTTGTTAATTTTATTATTTAAAAAGGGGCTTGTTTTCTTGTCTTTAGTTCTTACAAAGTTGTGGTGGTTCCTATGAGTCTTTATTACAAGCCCTTGATTTAATTTTTTTTTTTGGATAGGGTCTTGCTATATATCCCATTCTAATCCTGCCTCAGCCTTCCAACATTTGGGATCTTATCCATAGCCCTCTACTAACTTTCTTTCTAAAACAAAGCAAAACAAGGGTTAGTTAGTCGTTATTCTTAGGTCTATGTGTACCTTTGAGAATCATGTGCCTATGCATGTAGGAGTCATAGGAGCATAGAATGAGGGCACAGAATTTTCTGGAACCAGCGTTACAGGCGGCAGTGAACTGTCTTGAAGGTGCTAGGAACTGAACCTTAGTCCCCTGTAGGAGGAGTAAGTGCTCCTAATCATCGAGCCTTCTCTCCACATCCCTAGTCCTTGACTGTCGAAAAGCAAGAACTGGGATTATTGCCATACTATATCGTGCTGGCAAAAGAGAATCAAACCTCTCACTTCCTTAGTCAGAGGAGGCCTGTAATAAAACCTAGTCATTCTGCACCCTATATGAAAAATGAGATTTTTTTTCCCACCACTTTCCCATTCTTTAAAAATGATCATTACTTGCCAAGTAATAGAAACATGTAGGGAAGCTTTTAACCAACTTCAGTTTGGAATTACCAAGCACTAATTTGGACAAGGCAAGCCGGGCAGGCTAGGTGGGTAGGGTTTGATGCGCAGCTACTCGAGGGTCTGCGGTAGCCGAGAGCTGACGACCGGGTAAAGCCTGAAGCTGTAATGATGTCAACTTGTTATTTACTTTCCAAATCTGAATGACTGAGCAAGGCGAAAGGAGAATCAATCAACCACAATGTGACCCTACAGGCGGAAAAAACGCAGTGCTACCACCAGCATGCAGTGGGGGAAGGGAAGCACGTGTAAACCGGGCCAGGGTTGCATCATGAGCGGGCTCGGGTTTGCGATTGCACCCTTCTGTAATACCTCAGCCTCAGCATCAGTCTGCACGAGCTCAGGAGCCCGGGAGCTACGAAGGGCAGGCTCAAGGGAGCCCCACCAAATCCTTTGGGGTGGGGGGACTTCAGTGGCAGCCGATAGCTAATAAGCCAGTGTTCTGCTGATTCACAATTATGGAGACTGTGTAAGTGTGTATTTTTTATTGATGCGCTCTAATAACGGTGTACCAACAGTCGTTTGACATCTTTGACGTTTCGCAGCAATATTTTGCAAGGTAATTTTTAGGTCCGCCTGTATGATGGAGAACCGGCCCCTTAAAAACTCGCCCGGAGTTCTCCCCCCTCCCCCCAACCACCAGAGCAACAAATGCCTAGTGTTCAAGGAAGGAGCAAGTGAGGTTAGAGTTTAAATTGCTGAGTGTTACTGGGCTCTTAGCACCAAGCTCATTAGAAGCCTAAGGGAGGGGCAAATTGATTTTAAAAATACTCAACAAGGCAGACACCAAAGGTGCTGAGGAGGGCCGGATATTTATTTAATTGAATTAAAGCCGGGAGTTGGGGGAATCGTCACCAATGTGGAAGGGAGGAAGAAGCGAGGAAGAAGCACCACGGCTGGGCCTTACCAGCCATGGCAACAGAAAACACTTTGCCAGCGCCTGCGGTTTCAGGCCTGGGGGTGGGGATTTACAGATCTAAGGACCTCAGTACCCTAACATTCCCCTCCCCAGTTTATTTGTGTCTTCGTCTTGTTCTGAAGCTTCTCCTCTCTGCTTTTCTGATTCCTGGCTGGGAGGTGTTTTGCAAAGGTCATGGCTGCGCCCGAGTCCTCATTTTTTTTTTTTTTTTGTGGGTGGGCGTAGAGGCAACTTGGGGGGGGGGGGGCTTTAAATCATTAGTTTTGAAGGAGATGTTCCTGGAGACGGGTTGCACGAGGACCTCCTAGGCCAGCTGGGCAGCTTCATCTTTGAGGTGGGGGATGGTAACACTTTCAGTGGCTTGGGTTACCATTCCCTCCCCCAACCTGCAGGGTGGCCCTTGTTCTCATCCCCCTCAAAGCCACCTTGGAGTGCCAGGGTTTGGGATTGGGTATGTTTGTGGGGGCCCTGTTCCCCTCATTCCTCTCGGAGCCTGTAGAAAAAAAGCTAGAGACCGTGTTGGGGCCCAGAGGGCAATGCTTGGGCTTCCCTCCTCCACCTTGGGCGTGGGGCGGAGTGGAGTGGGGGTGGGGAGGCTTTAGGGTGAAGAACTACAGGGATGTAAGTCTTTCCCTGCCCCCGGGGGGCTGGGTCTGGACTTGGTAGGGGTGAGGGCGGGCCTGGCGTCCTAGCCCTTAGTGGGGGAGGGGCTGCCGCGTGGGGACGCGCCCCCCCCCCCAGGCGCTAGGGGGAGGGGCCGGCGGGGACGCGGTCGGGGAGGGTTGATCTGAAGAGTGCCTCCTCCAGGTGTCTGGGGAGGGCGGCGTGCTGGCGACCCCCTTGGCACGTCTCCCAACCAGGGTAGGCGCGCTCGCGTCCGCTCCCAGCGGAGGTCACTTGGCCGTGTCGGTCCCTCCCGCCGTCCCGCCCTCTCCCGCCGCCGCCGCTCCCAGCCCAGCCCCCCCAGTCTCGACGCTCGGGAGCGACAAGCCGCCAGCGCCCCCGCCCCGCCGCCGCTGCAGCGCCCTCCGGCCGCCATTCGCCACCGAAACTTTCCAGCGCCCGCTCTTCTCGGGGACTCGGTGGCGGGCCGGGGGCGGCGCGCGGCTGCTTTGGGGCGCCTGGCCCTCGTTGGCCTCTGCGTGGCCAGGGCTTGGTGACGGTGAACCCGCCAGTACGCACAGAGCGCGGCCACAAGTTGCACGGCTCGCGGCGAGGTGAGTGCACGCCGGGCAGGGGCGCAAACTTCTCGGGCCCAGGGGCTTGGCGGTGACCCCTAACGCGGAGGTCCGACCCTGGAGCTCCAGGAGGGGCAAATTCCCGCGTGCCCCCCCCACCCCCGGGCTGGCGCGCTCCCTGCATGCTGAACAATACCTCCGGGGCGGCCGCTCCCCAAAGTGGCCGCGCGCGCGGGGGGCGGGAAAGGCCTGGGTGCGCCTTTGTTTTGGGGAGGGGGACAAGCAAGTTTAGGGAAGCGCTGCCGCTTAGTCCCTGCATCTCTTTGTCTGCGGCCCCAGAGGGGGCTGGCTGGGCTGACCTGGGTCGCTTTGGGACTTGGGGGCCGAGCGGGATCCCCTTGTGGGGGAGGGGAGCCCCATTCATCCTCGAGGCGCGGGCCGGCGCTCCCGGAACCCAGTGGACGCGCGGCGGCGCGCGGGGGAGAGAGGCTGGCCCGCCTGTGCTCAGTTTCCGAGGCACAAACTGTCAAGGAAGTCCAGGAGCCCTCTCTCCACACATCTCGTCTCGGGACCAGGCTTGGGGGGTTGACACCGGTGAAGGGCGGCTCCCCCGGCTAGGTAAGGGTGAGGGACCGCCCCGCGCGGCCTGGGGAGGGTGTAAACCTGTTGCTTTGGGGCTGGGGAGGGGTTCTCCAGATCTGCCCTCACCCACATCCCCGTCTTAGGAATTTCCCTTACGCAGAGACGGGTGCTGGGAGCGGGAGTTTATGTGGGAGGGGTGCGCCTTTGAACATTGGTGATCTCCGGGTTTTGTGACAACTTTGGGAGGCTGGAGGCCCGCCGGTGCTGGATGAGGCCTGGGCTTCACGTGCGTGACCAGTGCGCAATCAGGAGCTCAGGGCTTGTTTTTTTTTTTTTTTTCCTTTCTTTTTTTTTCTTTATTCTTTTTCTTTTTGCAGTGTCTGGCGTTCTCAAAGCCCTACGCACTGTAAATTCCGCAGTTAGGGTCAGCTCCTACCAAGTGTTGTGGAGCAAAACCTAAAACAGCCTCCCCCCCCAACCAAAACCTAAGCCTCACTGCTAGTGCAAGTGTTTGTTTCTGTTCTGCTTTGGTGTGTGCGCCTTGACCTGACTTGTGTTTTGCTCGGAGCTAGTCCCTGGTTTAACTTGAAAGAGGACACAGGACTGACTGTAAGAGGAGCAAGCACCTTTTTCCCCCAGGCGTCAGTTTAGGATAGCAAATGGGTCTTGATGGCTCTAAGAAATTTACCATTTGAGTCATTTCTAGAAGACACATAGAAGAAATGAAAGAGTGTTGAGTGTAGATGGCGCTTTTATTTTTAAAGGGATTTCGTGTCCAAGTGTGCTGCAGATTTCCATGGAACCATCCATCCACCTGGGTAATTAGTACAACGATGAAAGTTGAAATTCACTCGATCCACTTATTAAAATGGCCCCCTAAAGCTTTTCAAGCCTTTAATCTCTCTCTCTCTTTCTCCCTCCCTCCCTTCCTCCCTCCCCCCCCACACCTGTGGGGACTGGTATGGATGATTTGGGGTGTAAGGCTCCCATCTACCCCAGGATACCTTCTTACTCGGGTTGGAGAACTCCATTTTGGCAGTACTACTAAAAGAAAAAGGAAGGCATTTTACCCCTTTTATGGTATTAGATAAATACTCATTTAAAAATTACCTCGGTTTTGCTGTTGGGTAAATGCTGGGTACTCTGCTAGGTCCAGAGAGTCACACCAAGGCAAGGCCTTTGGGGGACACTGGAAATGGGGGCTGATTGCTGTTCAGTAAGGGTGGGCTACCAGGATCTGTGGGCTGCTGACAATTGCCTTTGATCCAAGATTATTGTGGTTTAAATGCGAATACCTCCGTTTGTTCATATATTTGAATGCTTGTTTCCCAGTTGGTGGAAATGTTTTTTGGAAGGTTTAGGAAGTGTGGTCCTGTTGAGTTTGCGTATCATTGAAGGTGGGCCTTGAGGTTTCAAAGGCCCACAGCATTCCGTTAGCTCACTCTCTCCCTGTGCTTGTGGATCAGATGTAAGCTCTCAGCTACTGCGCCAGTGTCATGCCTGCCTGCTGCCATGCTCCCTGCCATGCTGGACGGTTATGGACTAATTAATCCTCTGAAACTGTAAGTCCCAATGTGTTTTTCCTTCTACAAGTTGCCATGGTCATGTTATCTCTTCAAAGCAACAGGAAAGTAACCAGGACGATCAGATCAGTCCAGAGAATTAGAAATACCTTCAAGTTTTATATATTTATCTCTACGTCTTAAGTTTGTGTGCTTTAGTAGGTGGTGTAGGGCTGTGGAATTGTAAATGATCTTGAAGTATGTTTTTGTGTGTCCTCATGTGTATGTAGATGTTTTTGCACTTGTGTTTCTGGTTGCATGTGTGTATGCATGGTGGCAGTCAGAGGTTGATATGCGTCTTAAATTGATAGCTATCGACGTTATTTTTTCAGGCAGCATTTCTCACAGAGCCCAGAGCTCACTAATTTGGCTAGACTGGCTGACCCCCAAATCCTAAGAATTCTCTTCACTGTTGGGATTATAGACGCAGGCTGCAGCAACCACATTTTTACATGGGTCTCCAGGGATTAAACTCATGTCCGCACTGTACTGACTGAACCGTCTCCTTGAATACCAGTTTTACATATCAGTGTCTGTGTTTTTATCTGAACTATAAAAGAGCCCCCCAATTGACCAGTTGCTGGACTGTGAACTCCTGTAATTTTTTTGAGCATCTTTCTATACATATAGAAAAATCAAAAGAAGAGGCTAAGGATATAGCTCAGTTGCCAGGCTACTTGCCTAGCCATCAAGAGGCCTGGTGTTCAGTCCCCAGCTATGGGTGTAATCTTAACATTGAAGAGGTAGAAAAAGAAGCAACAGCTTGGTTGCAGAGTGCATGTCTCAGTTCCGAATGCATGGGGCCTTTGATTCAATTCCTATTACCTCAAGAGAAAAAACAACAACAAAAAATTGTGAATTTTGGTGTGTGAATAAAGAAATAGATTTTACCACAGTGTCCCTGCAATGAATATTTTATTTTTTTAAAATTACATTTTCATTTATTTGTGTCTCTGTGTGTGTGTGTAAGTCAGGACAACTTGTAGGAGTGAGTTTTTTATTTCCCTGATGTGGGTACTGGGTATCAAACTCAGGTTGTCAGACTTGGCACCAAACCCCTTATCACATTATCATTATCATCATATTATCTCGTGATGAGGACTTTATAGAACTTTCTGCTGTGGATTATATTCACTGTTTCCATTTTCCAGCCAAGGAAATTGACATTTTTTTTCCCCCCGAGACAGGGCTTCTTTGTAGCCCTGGATATCCTGGAACTCTGTAGACCAGGTTGCCTTCAAACTCAGAGAGATCTACCTGCCTCTGCCTCCGAAGTACTGGGGTTGAAGGTGTGCACCACCATGGCCTGGCTGGAAACTGACATGCACTCATACATGGGGGGTGGGTAAGGGCATGTGAATCCCATGGCCCAGCCCTTAAACTTGGTCTTTCTCTGCCTTCTTATCTATCTAAATGTGAACTTTCCCATTTGAGACAAGAGGTCTGTAAATTTCATTCTGTTTTCCTGCCCCCTGAGATCTTCATTAAATGTTGATAGAAATCTGTCTATCAGTATTAGTTGTCTTTCAACTTCTTGGAAGGCAGACCATGGTGCAGGGATTATTTTCTTAAATAGCTTTGCCACTGAGTCACGTGTGTGTATGTGTCCTTAGACTTGAATTAGCTGAAAACACTTCTGGTCTATCGGAGTCCATTTTATGGATTCAAACAGCACATGGAACTAAACTAATAAATTAACATGTCTTATTGGACAGAGTTAAATGTGCAAAGGTTCGGTTGCCCAGGGCTGTTCTGGTATTACTTAGTGAAGTTTTCGTAAAAAATGTAGGAATTTGGGTGTAGTTTTTGTAGGGCTGTCTTTTGATTTTGAAATAATTCACACAGGTAGACTTATTTAAACAGTCGTGTGTGTGTGTGTGTGTGTGTGTGTGCGCGTGTGCACGCATATTCATGTGTGTACATTTTCATGTCATTGGACAACTTCTGGTACAGTTTCTCAGGTATTGTCCATGTTGGTTTTAATTTGTGTGTGTGTCTGTGCATGTGTGTGCAGATGTGTGAGCATGTGGAGGCCAGAAGTTGATATTCAACTTTATTTGCTTTTCAAACAGGGCCTCTTATTGAACCTGGAGCTCACCAGTTTATACACACTGGACTTAACTGGACTTAATATAAACCACCTGACCAGTGAGTGAGTGCTGGGGATCTTCCTTGTCTCTACTTCACAGTTCTAGGATAATAGGCATATACCACAATACCCTCATGGATCCTAAGGATCTGAATTTGGGTCCTCAAGCTTATGCAGCAAGCACTTTACCTACTGGGCCTTCTTCCCAGTCCCCCCTCCCTTTTTTTTCCTTTTGAGACAGGATCTCATCATGTAATTCTCATGAGCCTGGACATTTGCTTTGTAGACCAGGTTGGCCTTGAACTCGAGATCTGCTGCTTCTGTCTCCCAAGTGCTGGGAATTAAAGTAAAGTCACTTACCAGCATGCCTAGACCCCACCTTGGATTTTGAGACAAATTCTTTCATTGGCCAGGGGCTCTCCAGTGAGGCCAAGCTGGTGACCTAGTGTTTACCTCTGCGCAGCTTTTCTTCTTTCCCACTGAGACAGGGTCAGTGTAGCCCTGGCTGTCCTGGAACTCACTGTGTAGACCAGGCTGGCCTCAGACTCACAGAGTTCCGCCTGCATCTGTCTACTGAGTGCTGGGATTAAAGGTGTGCACAACCACTGCCTGGCCAGTTTGCACAGCATTTATCTGGCTTCTGAGGATTAAATTCAGGTCCTTCTGCTTGTGCTGCAAGGACTTTGCTAGCTCAACTACCTCTCCAGCTCTCACGTTATGTTTTCATGTACTTGTTTGTGTGTGAAACTGAGGAATGTACTCTACCATGGAATTAACTACACCCCAAAACTCCAATTTTACTTTTTTCTTCCTTTTGAGACAGGGTTTCTCTGTGTACCTTTGGAGCCTGTTCTGGAACTAGCTCTGTAGACCAGGCTGGCCTCAAAATTTGTCTTTGTTTTCCAAATGCTGGGATGACAAGTTCTATGCTTGGCTTAATTAGTTCATATTTTGTATGTGATGTATATATGTGTTCGTGTATGTGTATTTGGACACACAGATGTGTATGTATGCACATGGTTTCTGTGTACGCATGCACACACCAGAGGTTGATGTCAGATGCCTTCCTCAATCATGCCCCATCCTACCATTTTTGGAGACAGGATCTCTCACTGAACTTGGAACTCTTTCTCACCAGTTCTCCAGTGCTGGGATTCCAGATGTACACTGGTGCTGTTCCTGGCTTTCTCATGTGGATGTTGGAGATCCTGACATGTCTTTATGCTTGGATGGCAAGCACTTTACTAACTGAACCATATCCCTATCCTCTACTTGTTTTATTTTGAGATAGAGTTTTTACTGTGTAGCTCAGGCAGGCTTTGAACTTGATATCTTCCTACATCATTCTCTCCCAAGGGCCCCACCTGCTGGTTGAGCAGCCACTAGACAGGGAGGTTGTTCCTCCATGATTGGTGTTTTGGTTTTGTTTGTGTTTTGTTGAGATGGGGTATGTAGACTAGGCTGGCCTGGAACTAGCAAAAGATCCATAGGCCTCTGCTTCATGAGTGCTGGTATTAAAGGCATGTGATACCAAACCTGGCCCCTTGTTTTTTCCTTGAAGACTGAGTCTCCTTGCTGACTCAGCACTTTGCTGGCCTTTATGATGTGGACTTCTTTCTGTGCCTTCCAACACCCATCTTTTTATTTTGCTTGTTTGAGTTAGGTTTCTGCTGGTGTGGCTCGTGAGGCTCACGTGAGCCACAGAGAAAAGATGGAAAGAAGGGAAGGATGATGGAGGGCGAGATTTGAGGGGAAAAATCTTGCCTCCAGTCTTGTCTCCAAAGGCCAGTTCCTTCCTTCATGCTAAAAATAGTCATGGAAAAAGAAAAACGTTTATCTTTCCAACATTAAGAAAGGATAAATGTTTACAAAATGATTTTAATCTTGCTTCCTCATTGGAGCTAGTTTTTAGACGTATTTGGTGAAAGATTAACAGTTTATTGAATGTCGTGTACATATGACTTTTTTTTAAAGGGGGAAAAGGATGAATTCTAGGTGTCAGAAAACCTGAAGGGGGCCTAGAGTCTCGTCTCACTCAGCCCAGAAACTGTGATGGTCTGTGCAGTTCTGAGGGATCACTGTCGGTCCCAGCACAGAGTAGGGAAATCTTGATCAAGAAGGTGGGGCTCAGAAGGGGGAACCTCAGGAATAATTTGAGATACCTCTATGCTTAGCAGGAAGTGAAGACAAGACCTGAACTATGGGCTCACTATAGATGGCCTTTTTGAGTCAGGCTTCCCTCAGTGGCTTACTTTGAGCTTGATCTCCTTCTGAGGCACTATTTATTTATTTATTTATTTATTTATTTATTTATCAATCACCTACAGAAGAGCAGCACCTCAGGGCAAACCAAATATCCTGATGGATATAGACATAGGGCCTCTCATACTTATCTATTGCTTGGAATATTTCAGGTTCTTTGGGAGGCCAGTATGTGGTGTTAGGCACTGAGCCTTTTTTCCAACCCTGCCTCCAACTCTTGAGCAGTCTTTAGCCTTTTGAGTGCTGGGATTGCAGACGTGTATTACCCAGTTGGCACATAAGTGTTTGGGGGGCAGGGTATGTTAGGAGGAAATGTTAGTTGACAGCTGCCATAAGAATTTCAGAGCTCATGGAAAAAGGCAGAGAGGAGAAATGGTCCTTGAATGGTTGAATTTCAGTCTTATACGTATGGGGAAGGAGGCTGCCATATAAACTGCCCTGCAAGCACTCAGAGCCCCTGGAATCCACAAAACTGTCTCTATTTCTTGTTTTTTTTTTTTTTTTTTTTTAATGTCAAAGATGGTTAGGTCTAGCTTGAGGTCAGCTTCTTGTTATTTGTGATGAGGAAAATCCCCAGATAGCTCTGTCTCTTGTTTATGCAGACCCAGGAAGGAACTAGCGACACTGGCCAGCCTGGAATTTCATTGCCACACAGGTAGGCCAAGAAACCTAAAGGATATAGGCAAGGGAATGTCTCAGGCTTTGGCTGGTTGCTGACTTCTAGATGCTGCTTCTGTCTACATTTGCATGGCTTGTGGCATAGTGAGGTTTTTGGCATTGAGCCAGAGGATTGGGGACCATGCTGGTCATTTTTTTTTTTAAAAAAACTAGACACAAGTCAGGGTCATCTAAGAAGAGAGAAGCTCAACTGAAAAATTGAAAATCCAATTGGCCTGTGGGTAAGTCTGTGGGGGCATTTTCTTTATTAATGATTGATGTGGAAGGACCCAGCCCACCTGGGAAGTGCCATCCCTCAGCAGGTGGTCAGGTGGTTAAGGGTTGTATAAGAAAATAAACTCTGCAAGCCATGGGGAGTAAGCCAGTAAGTAGCACCCCTCCATGGCCTCTGCTTCAGTTCTGCATTCAGGTTGCTGCTGTTGTTTACTGTTATTGTTATTTTTTTGAGATTGTAATATAATTACAACATTTTCCCTTGCCTTTTCTCCCCCCAAGCCCTCCAATATATCCTCTGTAACTCCAATCCCATGGGATCTGTCACTTTCTTTGTGTACATATATGTATATGCACATAGAGCACATACATACATGGAGGCAAAATACTGATACACATAAAATAAGTAAATATTTTTAAAAAGTTGTAATCTTTCTGTATAGAACTGCTGACAGGTATTTAACATAATCTAATATCTACAGTGGCTCAGAAGTGGTGTCCAGGCTGTTAGCTTCAAACCCTGGGCACTTGAACTTGCAAAGCTCTTGAAGTCGTGCTCATAGACCACTCATGTGAAAATAAGCCATGGTAAAACTACAGAACTCATTTTGTATTTGACTTTTGGGAAAAAAATGGAATGAATTCTTGTTATTTTTGTTGTTGAGACAGCAACTCTTGTTGCCCAAGTTGGTCTCACATTTACTATGTAGCCGAAGTTGGCCTTGAACTCCTGATCCACCTGCCTCAGCCTGCCAAGTGCTGGGATACTCTGTGCACTGCTGTGCCAGGCTCTTAAAAAGAGCAAATTCTTACTTACACTGCTCACTTATGTTTTACTTTGGGCTGTACTTTTGTTTTCTGTGTTCTCATGGCAGCTGATGTGTTTACTAGAAGACTCTTGGACAACTTGACAACTTAGGTCATGTATTGGGTGGTTTTAGTTAACTTTTCTTTTGTCATGACAAAACACCATGCCCAAGACAACTTAGAAAAGAAAGCATTTAATTTGGGGACTTAACAGTTTCAGAGGGTTGAAGTCTATGACCACCATATTGGGGAGCATGACAGCAGGCAGGCAGGTAGGCATGGTGCTGGAGCAGTAGCTGAGAGCTTATGTTTTGAGGCAACAACCCTGAGTCAGAGCAGACTAACTGGGAAAAGGGTTGGCTTTTGAAAATTCAAAACCTGTCCCTAATAACATACTTCCTTCAACAAGGCCACACCCCCTAATCCTTCCCAAACAGTTGCACCAACTGGGGACCAAGTATTCAAATATATGAGTTTATGGGGGCTATTCTTACTCAAACCACCATAGGTGGCCTGCCAAGTATATGGAGTCACTTGAACCTGTGTGCCCAGCAGTGTATATCTGTTTGTGTAAATGCGTGTACACGGTCATGCGTTTGCGCATCTATGTGGAAGTAAAAGGTCAACCTTGGGTGTCTTCCTCACTGTATATTTAAAGACAGTTCCTTACAGAACCTGGCGCTTGGTCATTTGCTGTCCATTCAGTGAGCTCCTGGACTCTGCTTGTCTCCATGTATTCAGCACTGGGATTACAAACTACTACAGCGGACTTTTATATGGGTTCTGGGAAAGGAACTCAGGTTCCTATGTCTATACAATACATGCATTACAAACCACATCTTCTCAGGGCTAAGTGTTAATAATTAGGAAGCCAGACTTTTTTTTTTTATGCACATGACCACTTTTTTCCTTCAGATTTGTTAAGGCTCAATATTTTAGGTTGACTAAATGTTGGGATGAACAGAGAGTTATTTTTTTTAAAAAATATTTAATTTATTTATTATGCATACAATATTCTGTCTGTGTGTATGTCTGCAGGCCAGAAGAGGGCACCAGACCTCATTACAGATGGTTGTGAGCCACCATGTGGTTGCCGGGAATTGAACTCAGGACCTTTGGAAGAGCAGGCAATGCTCTTAACCACTGAGCCATCTCTCCATTTCTATCTCTGACTTGGACCGTTGTTTTTCCCATGATTAAAATAGGTACTATATGGTTAATATCAATAGAATAGGTTGTGTCTTACAGTTACACTGGTTCACACATAACATACACATCCCTACCCCTGTAGTGAAGGTTAGGTAAGTGGAGATTCTCTTTGGCCTAATACCTTGTCTGCTTGCCATTGCTCAACTTCTGAATGAGACCTTACCTGGTGCCCAAGCAGCTCTCAGTTCAATGTTGGAAGCATGTCAGCAAGATCCTGTGACACTGCTTTAGCTCTGAGCCAGCATCTTGTGTCTTTGTTAAGTGACAGCACTCATTGTCCATTTGATGATTAGCCAGACAATTGCATGATTGTAATATTATAATGTATTTCAGAAATCTGTTTTGAAGGATGGTCCTAAGTGGGCTTTATCTTCTTAAACCTACTGATTTGTATTTCCTGTGTGCTGAAAGAATAGGCTTACTATGTGCAGGTGTTTCTGCACTGTTCTCGGAGTTGGAGGGGACTGGTCAAGGCAAGGGTAAAAGCTATTGGACCATGAATGCTCTTAAGTCTGGGAACCTGGCAGAGAGAACACAGAAGGAAGTGCATGGGCTGGTTACACTGTGGAAGGACTGTTGACAGAATTCACTCAAGAAATGCAATGGCTTCTTAGAAAGTGGCACTATTAAAATGAGCTGTTGTGGTTTTTTCATGGAAATAAAAATCAAATCATTTTTTTGTTCAAATAATTGTATGTGAGATTTTATAATTATAAAGATCTGAAGTTAGCAAAATTATATAGCCCAAGTTAATTACATTAATGTGTTCAAACCAAATATAGAGGAAGATTAGCATTTCTGTGTGTCACTTCTGGGCCTCCTAGCCTTAGAGCTGTCTTCTCTCCATTCTCCTTTCTTTCCCCCTTCTCTTCTTTTTTTTCCTTCCCCTTTCTCTTCTCTTCCTCCCTTCTTACCTTTCTTTTTTTTTTTTTTTTAACTGAGCCCACGTCTTTGTACATGGTAGGCACACACTATACCACTGAACTACATTCTGAACATTGCAGTTAGCTGCCTTCTGGATGCATTTTATTTTAATGTTTTGAACATCCTAGGTCTGTTTTTAGGAAATTAGTTGAAACAAGAAACTTTTTTTGGGGGGGGTGTTGGGGGTGCCAATTCCTTAAGCATCAAAAGCATGGGGTAATTTGCCAGCTTTTTGTTCTGTGATACTAAGATGGAACCTAGGACACTGTGAGGTAGGCAGATTATCTACCACTGAACTATCTTCTCCTCACCCCCATTTAAGACTATAGCAGAAGATGACTCTGAATTTCTGTTCCTTCTACCTTCCCAATACTGGGATTATAGGTGTTCACCACCATGCCAAGTTTATGTGGTGCTGAAGAACAAATTTGTACATACTCTGCTAAGCTATAGCCAGGGTTTTTCCACTTAAACATTTTTTTTTTTAGCATCCAGGTGCAGTGGCACATGCCTTTAATGCCAGCACTTGGGAGGCAGAGGAAGGCAGATGTCTGAGTTTGAGACCAGTTTGGTCTGCAGAGCAAGTTCCAGGACACTCAGGGCTACACAGAGAAACCCATCTCAAAACACCAAAAGAAGGGGCTGGAGAGATGGCTCAGAGGTTAAGAACACTGGCCTCTCTTCCAGAGGTCCTGAGTTCGATTCCCAGCAACCACGTGGTGGCTCACAACCATCTGTACTGAGGTGTGGCGCCCTCCTCTGGCGTGCGGGCATACATCAAGGCATATGTTGTATACATAATAAATAAATAAATTTTTAAAAAAAAAAAAACAAAAGAAAAAGAAAACAGCCAAAAACAAAAAAACCCACAAAACCACTTTTTTTTTAAATATTTAGACAAAGTATTACTAAATTACCCCAGCTGACCTCAAACGTTAAACAAGATTTTATTTTTTGAAATTTTATTTGTATAAATCGGCTCTAAGGTTTAAAAATAATGAGGACCCAAAGTAGGGGGAGTAGGAAAGGGAAGGTGGATATGGGAAGGAATGGGTGAAATGGATATGAGACGATTTGGGGAAGGTGGAGAAATATGATCAGTATACATGAGGATATGCTCAAAGACTCCATAAAGATAGTTCCAAATAATTAATTTTATAAATTGCACTATAGATTATTCATTCCTTTTGCTCCATAACTATTACAAAGATGGGAATTCTGTTGGAAAAGGCCATTTTGATATAGCTAAACAGGTTTGAGTTACCGAAACAAGCAGTTTGCTTTTGATCATTTCACATGAAATGGTCAAATGGTCATTAAACAAACTTAAGTATTGAGGCAAGTTTGGTACCATATGGCTGTAATCCCAGGATTTGAGAGGTGGAGGAAGGATGATTAGGAATGGAAGACTATCCTTGGCAGCATAGCAAGTTTGAGGATAGTCTGGGCTACACTAGACCCTATTGCAAAAACAAATAAGTAAACAAACAGAAGTTTTAATTTTATAATGTTCCTTAAAAAATAGAAATTATGTAACATACACCATTTTGCATCAAAATGATACTTGGAAAGTAAGTATAGAAATGTGTCTAAATCACCTGGTTCATTGCGAATGTTTAACAAATATTGTGTACAATGTGAGAACTAAATATAACAAACTTCTGACCTACTTTTGGTACATAGGAAATGTTGACAATTTGGAGAAACGTGTGTGTGCCTCTTACCTGAGGAGATCAATCAGAAGAGGGCATGTGCTTGCCTGAATTGATGTTACAGAAGGTTGTGTATTACCGTGTGGGCACTGGCAACTGATCTTGGATCCTCTGGAAGAGTAGCAAGTGTTCTTAACTGCTGAGCCTTCTTTTATCTTTCTACCCCCCCCTTTTGTCTGAGACAGTCTCATTCTAGCCCAGTGTGACATGGAACTGATTACTAATCCCAAACTCCTAGCCTCTAAACTCATGACTGCCCTTTTGCCTCAGTCTCCCAAGTGGTAGGATTGCAGGTATGAGCCACCCTATATGGCTTCAAGCTTGCCCTGAGAAGCTGGAATTGCAGGTGTTCCCATCATACCCTGCCTAATTTGTCATTTTGGGATCTTATCTTTCTTTCTGTTCTATGCCTGTCATAGTAAATGAGCAGCAGGAAGCCATTACCTTAGTCTTGTTTTTCTGTGATGCCTTCGCTTTCTTTTTTCAGTTCATGGTTTGCTCTCCGTTTTCCTGTTCTATTTACTTTTCCATTTTGTGTTCTATATTTGGACAACAAATGTATTTCTGTGGGTGGGTTTCTGATGTTCCAGATGTTCATGGGAGTGGAATTTCCCCAAGCACACCAGGGGGCCTGGGGAGCAGCTAGTGTTTGGTTTTGTGTATCTCCTAGAGTTGA
Organism: Alexandromys fortis; assembly: GCF_014885135.2. Classification (NCBI taxonomy): domain Eukaryota; kingdom Metazoa; phylum Chordata; class Mammalia; order Rodentia; family Cricetidae; genus Alexandromys; species Alexandromys fortis. The sequence goes on along the minus strand of NW_026068168.1, from coordinate 332,373 downwards.
AATAAATGGCCCTGGATGTGGATTGGGCAGCAATTCCCTTTGTTTTGCTTAGCTTTGCCTTCAGTGTTTGCTTTAGTTTCGGTTGCTGGAGATATCAGCTTCAGGGATGTTTCCTTTGTCATAGACCTCATTTTCATTTATTTATTTTTCTTTTGCAGCACTGGAGATGGGACCCAGAGTCTTGTGCATTCTCTCTCCCACTGAGTGATACTTCCCCCACCCCCTCCATCCTTGACTTAAAATTCCAAGATCTGCCTTTTAATTGAAGTTGGTTTTCCTAACCAGCGTTGTTGAAGTATAAGTGACAGACATGTCATGAAAGCCACCATCTTAAATGAGCCATGTAAAGCTCACCATTAGAAAATGGTACAATATTCTCATTATAGTTCATGTTCAGCTGTCATTTGGCTTCCCAATCTAGCCATGGGCAAGCTCTAGATAGGTTTTCTTTTTCTGGAATTTTAGAGCCCCTTTTAGTGTCTCTCTGTTGATTGAACTTTCTGAATTGTAATATTGGACTTAATTCTGGTCTCCCTGCCCCAGAGGATTGAATGATGAGGTAGGAAGAAGAGGCTAGTATATTTGGCATCCTGCCTCAATTTCTTTTTTCTTTTTTCTTTTTTTTTGAGGTGGAGTACCTCAGGCTGGCCTCAAACTTCTAATTCTAATGCCTCAGGCTCCTGAGTGCTAAGATCACAGGCATGGGCCATCATACCTACTATATGCAAATTCTGGGGATAGAACCTAGAGCCTTGTGTATGCAAGGCCAACACTCTATCCACTGAGCTACACCACCAGTTTAAAAATATAGATACTTTATTTTTATTTGTGTTATATGAAAATTCAGGGGAGTCTGTTCTCTCCTACCTCTGTGCCTTGGGGATCCAACTGGTTCGCCAGACTCTGTAGCAAGCACTTGTCTGGACGAGTCCTCTTGCAGCTTGCTGGCTCCCGTTTGGAAGGAGGTACTTAGATCCTTCATAAAGACTGAAGCCCCTGGCCTAGATATTCTCTCTGATTGTGCTCAGAGAAGAAATATAGCCTTTGTTACTGACCAGAAAGTAGGCATTACTTTTATAAAACAAATGATCCACAGACTCAGGAGCTCTCATTAGAGGGGGAAATGGTTTTCTGCTCCCTTGGAAGTGTTCATTCATAAATAAACAATGAATGTACAATGCAGAGAGAGGAACTAAAGGCATGAAGTTTTCCTCTGGGAATTGTGTTTCATCTGTTGGGTTCTGTTCTGAAGGTGCCTGGCAGACATTTTCTTAAAATCTCATGAACTTGCTACCTGCAGTTTGCATGGCCTGCACAGATCTGTCTGCTCCTGCCCCAGGACTCTGGCCTGCAATTTCTATGTGGCTCTTGGCTCTTTTTCTGAGATAGCTCTCTTTTTCTGTGTTTTTGATACAGTCTTGCTATGTAGCCTAGGTTGGCCTGGACTCGGTATGTTGCCAGCTTGGCAATGATCCCAGCTCTAAATCCATTTGTTTTTCTAAGACAGTAAATACATGAATGCTGCTTTAAAAAGAGTCCAGGCTGTGAGATTCTCTTTCTCTGCCATCCTTTAGAGTACCTAATCTACAGGGTAGAGTGTAACATTTTTTTCTATTGATTTCTGAAGTCCTGTACAAATATGCAGCCTCACGCTGCATCTAGATAGAATCGTGTTATAGCTATTTAGCTCCACCTACTTTATTTTTGTTTTTATTAAGGTATAATAGAAATAAAGTAGGATTGACACATACATTTAATCATTTTTTGCACACATGTATGTGCACACACATAAATATCTTTAAGATTGCTTGACAATCAAATGCCAAGTGTTCTTCCTACTCTCTAGTTTCCTGGTCCCCTTTGGTAATTTCACTTTTACCTCTGGAAACCCCTGTTTTGCCCTTAGGTAACCACTAGTTCTTCCCTCTCCCTACTCCCACCCTAAGCCTTTGTGCCTGCTAGGCAGTTTTTCTTCTACTGAGCTCTACAGCCTCAGACCCTGAGGTAAATGTGTGACCATACAGGTGGCAGTTAAATTGGCCTCTGGAGGTCTTACTAGCATACATGATGACCATCCCCCACTCTTAGGTTTCTGACTCTGGGATAGTTGTGCCCGAGCCCACCTTTCTAGCATCTTCCCAGGGAAGCTGTGGTTGGAAGGCTCACACACGTTGACGGTCTCCTGCTTTCAAGGAAGTCCTTATAAATGATGACAAGGACTCTGTACTTTCTGATACTCTTCTCTCCTAGACTCTTTTTTTCCCTTGTTATAAGGTTGCTGGTAGCTGAGTCACTAGGTTCCTCATTTTTGTATCTTTAGTTGAGTGTGGCTTCTGGGTTTTGATTTCTTTTTTTTTTAAATATTTTTATGGTTTTATTAACTTTATTTTATGTGCATTGGTGTGAAGGTGTTAGATCCCCTGGAACTAGAGTTATAGACAATTGTGAGCTGCCATGTGGGTGCTGGGAGTTGAACCCTGGTCCTCTGGAAAAGCAGTCAGTGCTCTTAACCACTGAGCCATATCCAGCCTGGGTTTTGATACCTTGATGAAAAGAAAAATCTATTGGGAATATCCTGGGGTGAGTGGGGTAGGGTGCTAATAATTTCTAAACACTAGCCATGATTTTCTCCCTTCCCCATCAAATGAGGGGGGGTTACCTTTATTGGTCCCTTCCCATAGCTGGTATGGTCATAGGATGGAATGCTAGGAAAGGGTGAGCACCTACCTATGTGTGACAGGATGGTAGGCATACCTTCACCTAGGACTGCAGGGTACTGGCTCTACCTGCTGGGCTGTAAGGGTAAATGGGATGCATCATTTGTTTTTTTCTTTCATAGCTAAACCAATTGCATACTTTGTGCACCCACACCCCTCAAAGAGCCACTCCCAACCCAGTCAACCCACGGTTTGAATTTAATGGTCTGTCTCTTTTGAGGAGAATGATACAGGACCATGTTGGGGCAGCTAGAGATCATAAAATTATTTAGATCATAACCAATAGTTTGGTAACATTGATTTATTTTGTTTGGGGGAAAATATGCTTGTATTTGAGAGAGCAAGTTTCCATGGTCACCATCTTCCTGGTTCTGTCTTTCACATTTGTAGGTGGTGCTGGGAATCCAATCTGTGAATGCTAGGTGGATCTTGACCTCTGAGCCCCAAACCTCAGCCCCATATCTAAGCAGAGCTCATTCTTAGCATAACCAGGTCAGAAGATTCTGTAGGAGGGAGTGACTTGTGGTGGACGATTTCATGAATAAGCGTGTAATCACTTTAGGTGGGAGTAACTTACGGTGGACGGTTTCATGAATAAGCATGTAATCACTTTACGTAGTATATGACTGACCAGTGAAATGATTCCATTCTTGGTGAACCGTTGAGTTGATTGATGTTACTTACAAGAGTAGGGGTGATTCAGAGGCAGCTGTGTCACTGAAAATCCCACCCCAGTGTAGTTGACAACTCAAAAAAGCTGCATTTCTGAATCAGCTTTACCATAGAGATTTCCTCTATAGTAGTTGCTTACTGTTTATATGGCCTCAGGGATGGGACTTTTGAATCTTGCAAATTAAAAAAATTAACATTTATTTAATGGGTGTGTGCACGCACTCACACCCATACACCACACACATGCTCATCATGTACTATCTTCCACAGTGTCAGAGAATAACTTTGGGAATCTGTTCTCTCCTTCCACCATGAGTTCTGGGTACCTTTACCTGAAAAACCATCTCACCAAACAAAGTCTTGGAACTTTCTGAGGTTTCCTGAGCCTAGAAGTTTCATTAACTTCCTAAGTCTTCTTGAGCCTATTTCTTCCTTGTTTGATTTCCTAAGAAGTAGCTAAACACCACAGTCTCTGTAAGAGTACTGTGTCTATGGAATGCTGGAATTTAAAAATACCTGCACTACATAGTTGTCATGGCTTCAGGTTGTGTCAGCTACCTAAGCATTTTTCCCGCTGGGGGTGGGGTATGGTACCGGGGAGACTGGGGATGGGAGGATGAGGGTTGGGTGGACTGGGTGGAAATGGGGGTAGATGCTAGAGATTGAACCTAGGACCTTGCTTGTCTTAAGTGTGCTTTGTACTGGTAAACTCTACCTCCAGTCTCTTATGCTTTTACAATGGCAGGTTGCCTGAGAATGCACACAACTTGACCCTTTAAAGTGTGGAATTGAGAACTTTCCTAGTGTATTTACTAAATAGTCCACTCAGCATTTCTAATCCTAGAACATTTTATCACCTTCCAAAGAGATCCTGTGACATTATGACATCAACCCTATCGTTTCTTCCCTGAAGTCCCTGGTAGCCACAGATCTCCTTTCTGTCTCTATGGATTTATCTAGTCTTTGTATTTCATAAAAGTGGAGTAATACATTATTATATGTGCCCATTAATACCTGGCTTTTTGCTCTTAATTAAAAAAAGAAAGCCACAGCCGGGTGAGTGGGCACACCTTTAATCCCAGCACTTGGGAGGCAGAGACAGGTTGATCTCTTTGAGGCCAGTCTGGTCTACAAAGTGAGTTCCAGGACAGCCAGAGCTACATAGTGAGACCCTGTCTTAAAACAAAATAACAAAGACATACAAAACAAAACGAAAACCTCGTCAGTTTACTTAATTGTGTATGTGTACGTGTTTGCTTGTGTATACATGCATGTGTGTGGAGGCCAGAGATTTCTTCAAGTGTCTTCCTTAATTGCCCTTCATCTTATTTTTTTTTGAGATTGAGGCTCTTACTGAACCTGGAGTTTATATTGAGCCAGACTTACTGGCCAGCAAGCTCCAAGGATCTTCTTCCTGTCTCCATATACCCAAAGCTATGATTAGAGGTGTGTACCACTGTACTTAGCATTTTTTACTTGGGTGCTGGGATCCAAACTCAGGTCCTCAAGCTTGCTTATCAAACACTTAACACAGTGAGCCCTCCCTCTCCCCAGCACTTCTGTTATATTTGTGTTGTTTATGCATGTTGAAGGATGCTTGGGGCCAAAAGGCTTGGTGTGAGGTAAAGATGATAGGGAGTAGTAATCAGCACCTCCTGTGATTACACTGCGTGTGGAGAATGGTCTACAGGTATAGCAGTGCGCCTTAAATCAGGAGTGCTTCAGCTGCTAGTTGAGCCTGAACTGCTATGTTTCTTCTTTCTCTTTTCATCCTTCTTTCAGTTCCCTCCACCCAGAAGTCAACTTAGGAAACAGCTCAGTGGGTAAAATGTTTGTGGTGCAAGCATGAGGAGCTGAATTCAGGTACCTAGTAGCCATGTAAAAATCTGGGCATGACCCCAGTGCTGGGGAGGTAGGAGCCAGGAGGATCCCTGGGGTTCATGGGACAGCCAAGCTGGGCCACTGGTGCAGTGAGAAATCCTGTGTAAAAAAAAAAAAAAGCAAGGTGTGAAGTATATTGAGAAAGATAGACAGAGTTGATCTCTGTACACACACATACATGAACGTATGCACACCCCAACACACATACCTCAACATGCACATGTGCACGAGAACACACACAAGATTTTTTTTTGGGGGGTCAGCTGCTTCTGCTGACCTCTGTCTTACGAGGTGGTGCATTTTCAGTGGAGTGTTAGGAATGTGTGGGAGTCCTTTCTGCAGTGAAGATTCAGGAAACCTGACTTCCCCAAAGGTATGTGTGGCATGTATTTGGTGTCTGGGGGTGCCAAGCAGGTAGAACATTCCAGAGCCACAACCTTTGCTAACACAGTGGTAAATTATGAAGCATTTACTTTTCTGTGCCATTTCTGTATGTATGGCCTAATTTAAAGTTCCAGAATTGAGTTTGAGAATATAGAAATTATTTTTATTTTTGTGGTGCTGGTGATGGAACCTGGAAGCTGATGCTTACTAGTCAATCACTCCATCCCTGAGTTGCTTCTCCCAAGGCTGATTTTTATCCAGTTGCACATGGGGATACCTCCTATACTTGTTATGGTTGGTAAGGCTGAAGGTATTTTTCTGGCTAATCTTAAAACAAAAATTCATTACAGGACTACCAACTTACAGTCATTTTAGTTTTTTAAAAATTGTTTTCTATGTGTATGAGTGTTTGCATGTATGTGTATCACATGAGTGCAGTGCTTGGGGAGCCCAGAAGAGAGTGCCACAGAACTGAAGTTGCCTATGGTTATGAACCACCATGTGGCTATTGGGAACTGAGCCCTCATCCGTAAGAACAGCAAGTGCTCCTAACTGCTGGGTCGTTCCTCCAGACCCCTGTTTTATAGTTTTGAAGGTCAGAAGTCTGAAGAAAGCAGCAAGCTACTTTCTTTTCTGAATGCTCAAGAGGTCAACCCTATTTCTTTATTTTGAGTTTCAAAGGACCAGACAAATGGTCGTATCTCATTTTGTTATAGTTATACTTAGCCAGGATTTCTTTTCCTTTTAGAGAGATTCTTGGTCATGGTTGGGGTTGTACTTGTACAGTTGGGGTCTTTTTCCTTCCCAAGAGCCTCAAGGTCTCTATTTGCTGCTTTGAGCTTTTGGGGCTTTTTCTGAGTTGCAACCGCAGCCACTTCCATGCACTCTGACTTTTAAGTCTGAGTCTTGAGCTGAGTTTGAGGAATGAGACTGCCACAATGGCAGCAGAAGTAGCAGGTAGGACCTAGGAATATGAGGATTCTCTGTATGACTTTGTGAGATCCTAAATCCATAGCTCCTGGAGCTGTGCCACCCTGGAATGATAGAGGAAGTCAAATGGGATTAGGATTAGAAAACTGAACTAAATGTTGCCTTCTTGGTCAGAGTTTTATGCCTTAGAAATTATTTAAAAGTGTATCAGTCAGCTTTTTACTATGGTACTATTACATAACAAATAACACCACCCTATTCAGGACATTACCATATTTTGGTGTCTCTTACTTACCTAGTAGTTAGTGGCATAGCCATGACTGCTGTTGGCTTGGCTAGTGTCAGGAAAGGCTGGTTAGGTTCTGCAATGGATGATGTATTTTGTAATGTTGCCAAGGGATCCTAGAGCAGGTCTTTGTGCTTCTTTCATCAGATATAATTAGGTGAGCATGCAGACACATTTAAAATATCTACTTGTCACTCTCAATAACATCCCTTTGATTAAGTCACAGCTTCCCTGGGGAGGTGGAGGGTTATTTTAGTTGGGAATAGCTGTAGAGTCACATGGCAGATGGAGCAAGCATAGATGTCTATTATGGGCAGGCAAGCTAGGATGGCTTTTGCTTTGTTTGTGGAAGGCAGGAAAGATGACCTAAGTACAAGAGTCTGGTTACTCTTAAGTCAGGAAATCATCTCTTGGTGGATGCTGGGAGCCCTGAGAGCTAGTTACATAAGCAACTTCTTGGTTCCATATTAGGGCTGTGATTTGCAGCTGAGACATTTGAATAGTCACAACTAGGGGTGGGGGTGGGGTCTTGCCTGGCTCCAAGTTGGTGGAAGCTAGGGTTGTTCCCAAAACAAGAAAGTGTTTTGCTCAAACATCAGGAGTCCCAGAGCTGAGAAAGCAAGTCACGGGGCAACTTAGTGCACTCTGTAGGTAAGAGTGAAATCTTACAAGACTTCCCCATCTGTGAATGGGAATTGATGAGTTTTTCTGCAGGGCCAGGTTAGAAAGTTCACATCCAAAGGGTAAAGTGCATGTGTGAAGCCCTGGCCTCAATGTCCAGTACTGGGGGAAATGTTAATTGTCCAGAATCCCACAGATAACTATGTAGTTGAAAGCCAAGAGTCATGGTGAGGTTTCTGTTACTTTCAAATTGTTTTTTTTTCTTTGTAACTACATTTTCTAGCTTAAGTAATTCTTTCCTATTATTCAGATTAATAAACGAACCTTTTATTTGCTGTGGAAAATATGTACATTTTGATTGACATTTCATTATGAGCTTTAACTCCCTGTTTCCCTTTCTCCTTTTTAAGAGGCCCTTGCTTTTTTTTTTTTTTTTTAATGCATTGGGTTTTGGGGCAAGGACAGTGGTGCTGGACATCTCCCCAGTCCTAACTGGAACCTTTTTTTAGGGGAGGAAAGGTTTATTTGGCTCACAATTTCAGTACAGCACATAATTTTAAGGAAACTAGAGTAGCAAGAAATTGGAAGCAAGCCAGATGGTAGTGGCACACCTCTTTAATCCCAGCACTCGGGAGACAGAGACAGGTGGATCTTCCGGAGTTCGAGGCTAGCCTGGTCTACAGAGTGAGTTCTATGACAGGCTCCAAAGCTGCAGAGAAACCTTGTCTCAAATACCACAAAATAAATAAATAAAAAAATAAAAAAAAAGAAAAAGAAAAAAATTGGACGCAACTGTTCCCATAAGAGCAAAGAGTACTGATTTAGATTCTTGATAGCAGCACTTGTACCTTCAATGTTTTTTATGCGCCAAAGAGTAGTTGGTGTAGGGTAATTACTGGTTGGTTGATAATGACATTAGTTGCAACATAAGTGAAAGTTGCACACTGGTGAAGTACCAGTATGCTCTCAAGTATCTAGGGAGTAGTCTTTTATATGTCACTGTTAGTTCCCTTGCTCCCTTTCTCGCCCCCCCCCTTCCCTTCTTCCAAGTGGAAAGACACTGGTTAGCTGGGCCCTGCAGAAGGATAGGACTTCCCTCCCTCCCTCCCNTCCCTCCCTCCCTCCCACCCTCCCTCCCTCCCAATGGGGTCTCCAGTATCTCAGGCTGGTTTCAAACTGCTGTAAAGTCAAGGATAATCTTGGAACTTCTGATCCTCCTGCCTCTACCTCCCAAGTGCTGGGATTATAGATGCGCATCTTCTTGTCCAGTTTTATGCAGTGTTAGGGGATGCACTCAATGCTAGCTCTCTATACACTGAGCCATATCTCCAGCCCCTCTGTTGCTCTTCTTACCACCTATTAATTTGTTTCTCATCTTCTTGGCCATTAGGACAAACGGTTAGGAAGAGGAGATGGAAATAGAAACATGAAGTGAATTGGTGTGTGCATGTTGAGCAGGGAAGGAGGGCTGCTTGGCTTTATTAAGAAAATGAGAAAGGTGGGTGGTATGTATTTTCTAAGCATAGAACTGTCAGTTTCAACTGTCACCAGTCTAGGTCTTTTCCAGCGATGTTTTCTGTCAAAGAAAGTTGATATGAGGGACCAGAGAGATGGCTCAGGTGTAAGAGCATCTGTTGCCCTTATAGAGAACCCCAGTTCAGTTCCTAGCCCCCATATTGAACAGCTCATAACTACTTGTAAGTTCAGTTCCAGGGGATCTGGCAACCTCTTCTGGCCTCTGAGGGAGCCTGCATTCATGTGTTCATACTTTGTGACACATAATTAAAAATAAATCTTAAAAAGAAAGTTAATGTGAAAATAATATAATCTCTTCAGAGTAAAAAGTTAGCAGTTGCAAAACAATGTCAGTTTTTAGAACAGGCACCCTAAGACTGGCAGGTATGATAGTAAAAGTTTTCTTTTAGTGTGCGTGTGTGTGTGTGTGTGTGTGTGTGTATAGGCAGGGCCATGTCTAGAAGTCCAAGGGCTGCTCAGAGTTCGCTGTCCTTCCACCTTGAGTGTTCTGGGCCTCGAACTGCTCATTAGGCTTGTTTGCAAGCTACTACTTGCTGTGTATGTAACCCAGGCCATACCTAAACTGAGGCTTTTCCTGCTTCAGCTTCCTGAATGATAAGGTTGACAGGCATGTGTCATCATGTCTAGCTATCCAGAAATTCTTGTGCTTGGTAGAGAAAGAATTGTCTTGTGCATGCTGGTGGCTGGCTCCCTCCCTCTCCTCCTTAGCTCCATGTGTCTCTTCGTGGTGCTAGGGCTTGAACCCTAGGCAGACACTCTCTCACTGAGCTACATCCTTAATCCTTTCTTCTTCTTCTTCTTCTTCTTCTTCTTCTTCTTCTTCTTCTTCTTCTTCTTCTTCTTCTTCTTCTTCTTCTTCTTCTTCCTCCTCCTCCTCCTTCCTTCTTCCTCCTCCTCCTTCCTTCTTCCTTCTTCCTCCTCCTTCTTCCTTCTTCTTCTTTCTTCTTCTTCCAAGCAAACAAAAAAACCCCACTTAGGTTGTGAGGTTATGCCCGGGGCTACAAGTGTGTACCACTGTGTCTGGTTTATGTCTTTCTAGTGTGGAACTGAAAGCTTTTTGTGTGGTAGGCCAACACTACCAACTGGCCCACATCCTCAAGCCTCTTGTGTGGCAAACACTACCAACTTATCCACATCCTCAGGCCCCTTGTATGGTTTTTCTTTTTTACATAGTTGAGAATTGAACCTAAGCATGACATAATTAAAAGTTGACTTGGATCCTGTTAGAGAAAAATCAGTTTGGATGCTAGTGTAGATAGAAGTAAAGGAATATTGTTACCTTTTCTCATGATCCTAGTTGTCTTTAGTAGATAACCCTGTACCATGCTGATATATGTCACATGTGAAGAGATCTTTTTCCTTCATAAAATGTTCTTAGAGAATCAGTCACATTCTTTATTTTTAAAAAAACATCTTCAAAAAATTTAGTTTTTAAAATTGCTTTGTTAAAAATGTAGCCTGGATGTGTTTCTTGTGCTTTTTCTTTGATTGTTTTTCTTGTTTTTTTCCCCTGTTCTGGTTTGTTTGTTTTATTTTCATTTTATTATTATTTAAATACTGGTTTGTTTTCTAAGGAGGGTGGCAGAATGGTGTGATTTTTGAGTGGGTAGAGAGGGTGGGGAGGCTTTGGTCAGTATTGTGGGAGGGAAAAACCATAATCAGAATATATTGTATGAAAAAATAAATCAATTTTCAGTAATAGAAAAAAAGAAAATTGATAAATTTTTTTTGAAATCTAAAATTGAAATAACATTTCTTTATTTTGGTGTGTGTTCGCACATGTGCACCTCTGGAGGTCAGAGGTCAACTTGCAGGAATTGATTCTCTCTTCCACCTTGTGGGCTCTGGCTATGGAACTTTAGGTCAGCAGGCTTGATGGCAAGTACCTTTACCCAGTGAACTGTGTCATCGCACCATCTTTTGTGTATTTATTAAAGAACACATTGGTCCCTTTTAAAAAGGTTCTGTCTGTCCTCATCCTTTGAGAATGTGGGCAAGAGCAGTCCTCCTGGAGTGCTCAGCCATGTTTGGCTGTTGTGATTCCCTACATTACAGAAGAAAGGTTCACTTGAGTCCCTGTGGGTCCTTTTTTGCTTTCTTGGAAATGTCTCCACATCTGGTCTTACGACTTGTGTAAAACAGGAAGAAGCAGTTAACAGACTGTTTCATAACTTAGATTTGCTGCTTGGCCTCAATTGTCGTCCCCCCCCCCCCCATCTACCTCTTAAACAAAAGGGTCAAATAGCAAAGTTCCTCTGAGAGATGCTGAGTCATGGAAGTCTCAAGGGAGACCGGGCATGGCAGACAGTTCCAGAGCTAGCACTCACCACAGGGAAAGACTGACCTATGGCCTTCATTTCCTTTTTTTCCCCTCTTTGGCTATAGCTTTTTCCATTTGGAACTGCTACTGATGGTCATGTTACCAAATTTCACCTGAATAAAAGGCTGAGCATGTGACATCGCAAAACCATTCACATAAGCTGCATATGCTGAGGAGGCAGGCACACAGCGTCTGGGAGTGGAATGTGAAAGGGTAGTTTAAGATGTCTATAGGGACAGGGAAGCACAGTTAGGTGGATTTTAGTTTCTTTTTCTTGGTAAATGTGAGGAGGTTGCTGTGATGTCTAAACCTTCAAGTAGATCTGTCTAAGCCTTCATTTTTGCATTTCTCCACGGTTGATTCTGATCAACTTCTTATAAGGAAACCAGTATTAATTAGCCACTGTTCAACACTCTGCTTGTGTGTATTCACTCATTTGTTTATTGCTAGTCTGGCTTTAAACTCACCTAGTCCAGGCTATTCTCAAACTCTGGATTCTCTCTCTAATCTTAAACCACAGGAGTGCTGGGATTATAGCTATGAACTGTCACTCTTGACTTGGAACTAATTATTTACTTTTTTGGATTATTATTATTATTATTATTATTTTTTTTTTTTTTGAGATACCATCTCGGTGTAGTCCTGGCTCTCCTGGAACTCGATATGTATAGGCCAGGCTGGCTGCAAACTCACAGAGATGCTTGCACCACCATACCTGGCTTGGAAATAATTCTAACCAACAAAAATTAAAACAAAAACTATAACTGTACATAGTACACACATTTTGTGGAGGATCTCTTTTTTCCAACCTTTTTAGTGCATTGTACCATTGATGTAGCAGAAACTCCAAGTTATAGAATTGATATTATAATGGGCTTACTAATAGATTTTCTTAGGAATCATTAAGTTATACAAGTGAAATTTAGCTAAGGAACACAATCTCCAAAATATCCCAAAGGTAAGTAGTGTGTTAACCAGACCTATTAGAGATAAGGGAAATTTAGGATGCTGGGATGTAAATGTTTATTCAAATGGATTGACCAATCATTAATTAGGCTCTGATTCCCACATCAACACATAAAACATGAATGCCCAACATTGTGGGTACAGTATAGGGTCACAATCATTAAATCCAGGTCTGCCATTAAGACTCCTGAGTTCTTATCAGGAAAAACTTTCTTCTAGATGGTCAAAATGACCTTGAATGACAACTATTTGAAAAAAAGAACAATATTAGTATACTAAAATAATTCTGGCAATATGAAATACCTTTGCTGTGTAACTCTCATCTGTCTAAGTGGACAGACTTATAATCTCCTGTCTCTGTTAAAATCGTTTGAAGTGTTACCTGGGGCTAGAACCAGAAAGAAAGAAATTAAAGATGACAGTGTTTGTGGAATGCGTGGGCCTAAAGTGTATATACGTTAGTACCCACTGAGCTGTAGGGCAAAGGTGGCCTCTCTGCTTTTGTTAGGTTTTGAATAGAGAGGGGAGTCTTTCATTCTCCTTCATTTGGGGTTTAATTCCCAGGATTTCTCTGTGTAGCCTGGCTGTTCTGGAACATTTCTTCCATGTAGAATGATGAAACCCGCTGTTCTGTCATTCGAAATGCCTCCTACCAACCAACAGCCTTTTTAAGGAAGGGACAGCAGTCAGGAATTTAAATACATAGCTCTCATGGCTAGGTGCTACTTTGTATAATTTAATATTTGTTTTAGTCCATGAGAATGAACTGGCCATGTCATTTTCCTTCTGGGTTGTCCCCCCCACCCCCACCCCCTTGTGCCAGCAAGACAAGGTTTCTCTATCTAGCCTTGGCTGTCTTGAAACTTGCTTTGTAGACCAGGCTGGCCTTGAACTTAAGGAGATCCACTTGCCTCTGCCTCCTGAGTGCTGGGACTAAAGGCATATGCCACCACTACTGGCTTTTCCTTGTGGTTTCTTCAGTCCTGAAAACCCAAGTCTTGTTTTAAAATTGCACCACTGAAAAAATTTATCAGGTATGAGAGACAACAAAGAGGACAGTGCCTCTCAAAACAATGGGAATGTTGAATGGCATTTCTGCTATGAAGTAACGTCCCAAACTTGATCTTGAAGCTATGATCATGTCCAATAAATGCAGGTCATATCATTAAAAATGTGCATCTGGGACTGGGCTATTGCTCAGCCGATAAAGTGCTTGCCTAGTATGCACAAAACTATGGCCTCTGTCCCTGGGACTGTGTTTACCAGCCATGGTGTCTCATACCTGTAATGCCAGCACTTGAGAGTTAGAGAGGCAAGAGAATCCATGAGTTCAGAGTCATCTTCAGCTACATAGCTAGTAGGAGTCCAGCTTAAAGTAAGAAGAATGTTTGATAATTAATTGGTGGGTGGATATAAAAAGTGACCGCATCCATTGTTAAAGAATTGACTTGTTTGGGTGGATTTTTGGTGTGTGTATGTATGTTCATGTGTTTCTGTGTGTGTCTGTGGCAGCATGAAGATGCAATGTGCATGTACCTGTGCAAGCCAGAGGTGGGTGTTGTTTTCCATAGATTGCTTGACCAGCATGCCTCAGGGTTCTCCTTTCTCTGCCTTCATAGCCCTGGAATTATGGGTGTGGTCCACCATGCCCAGCTTTTTCTATGTGGGTGCTGTAACCTAAATTCAGATCAACAACAAACAGTTTACCAATTGAACTATCTCTTCAGCTCTGTTTTGGTGTTTTGAAACAGTGGCTTGTCATATAGTCCAGGTTGGCTTCGAATTTTCATCTCAATACTTCTTTTGCTCTCTTGAAACTGACTTGAGCCAATTCTAGCTTCCCTTTCCTTTTAAAACTTTTTGAATTTTTTAAACGTATTTGTGTTTACGCACATGTGCATGAGAGTGCCCAAGAAAGCAGGGAATCCTGTGGAGCTAGAGTTACCTGGTTGTGAGCCATGAACTTTCCTAAGTGTGTGAAGTTTCCTGTGTTGAAATAGTGTGGTCACTGAAGTCCACAGTCACAGGGTCACTCTATGTGTTTGTTGTCTGGATTTGAATAAATGTATAATGAAGTGTGTCTACCTGTGTTATACCAAATAGTAGTTTCATTGCTCTAGAAACCCTCATGTCCTTCCTGCCTTCAATCTGCACATTATCTTTGGGAATACTGCATTTAGGGCTGTGTATGTGACTCTATTTGCAGAGTACTTGCCTAGCATGCATGGAGCCCTGGGTTGCATTTTCGGCACCTAATAAAACTAGACATAGGTCGCACATGCCTGTAATCCCAGTTATGGGATGTAGATAATGGAGGGTCAGAGTAATGATGGTCATCATTGTCTACATAATGAGTTAGAGATCAACTTGGCTTATTGAGACCTACTGAGACCTCTCCCAAAACAGAGTGAGTCCTGTATTTTGCTAATGGCAAAAAAAAAAAAAACAAAAAAAACAAAAAATAACAAAAAACCCTTCATAGGTCATGGAGTTTATCAGATCTGATATCCCAAGTAAGTGAATTATTGTCTTCAGCAAGTAAGAATGAGGCCTAACTAAGTTCATCTATAAAGCCTGGCCTCTTTATAGACAATTGAGCTTGTACCCCCTCTCCCACAACATGATGCAGATTTGAATCTTGCTTAAGATGATTTTTTTAAAAAATATTTTTAAATTTGATTCTTTTGGAATTTCACATCATGTACCCCAATTTCACTCTTTTCCCAGTCCTTCCACATCTGTCTTTCACCCTTGTAACCTCCCCAAAAAAGGAAATAAAAAAAATAAAAAGCAAACCCCAAACAAAACATCTTGCAGCTACCTCTGGACAATGACCTGCTCCTCTTATTAACTCCAGCATTTTATCACACCTGTCCCAGCTGCCTTAGCTTCGGTTCTACTGTGTGTGCCACTTCACTCTTCCTTTCCCTTCTCTCTATCACATGTTGGTTCATTTTAGTGGTGTTGGAAGCTGCGGTGTATCACAAAGTGTATTCTTTTGCCCAAACAGCTTTGCTTGCAGTTGTTTGTTGCAACACGAGTTGGTGGTCTGGTTTAAGGCCTCTGTGTTCCGCTACTTAGTCAATACTGGACCCTCACTGAGACTCGTTTCTGCTATTCTGCTATTGCCCTGAGTCATGGAGATCCTGAGGTTACAGGGTCTTCTGCACCCATGCCACTGGGGTCAGCTGTCCCAACTCCATGCCATAGGGGCCAGCTCTCCTGTGCCCATGTCATATTGGTGCTTCTGTGTGGTAGCTGGTGAGGAGTGGGGCCAGCGTTCCCATGATGGGTTTGTTATTCACACAAGAACTTTATTTTCTGTGTATCATTTCAATAATGCAAGCACTTACAGTTAATTTTATATATAGTGATCATGAGCATGTAACAAATGCTAATTTTAGAGACAAAGGGGTTCAGTTTCAAGAGGACTTGTGAGAATTGGGGATGTGGCTCTGCTGTAGAATGCTCACCTAGCTTGCACAAGCCTTGGGGTGTCTGTGATCTCTGCCCAGCATATAGGTAAAGTACACAGACTGCATTCAGGCTCACAGGAGTTTGAACCTGCACTTTGCCCATACCAGTTGTGTATGCAAAAACAGTTTGTGAACTCTCGAAAGTGTACAGTGGGTATTGTTGTGCATTTCCTGAATGGACTGTGAAGTTTTCCACATGGTGCTTGCAGAGCTCTGCACTGGCAACCCCGCTACAGGAACTGACTATGCAGGAGATGATATTATTGGCACGAGAACAAGAGAAGACTGTCAGAGAAGAGTCAAACTTCTGTCAGAAGACTCTGGCTTCTCTTTTTCAGGTAGCAAAGAGAATCCTTTTGACAGTGGCAGTGGGACTGTCAGGTGAAGGGACCCACTAGCATATTCTTCCTTCTCTCTGGACGGCACTCACTGACCTCTGAGGAGCCTAAGACTGATTCCTGTGTTGTTGCAGGCCATGGAGCTGTTAGTGCCTAGGTTTTAGCTATTAAGATGGGTGAATGATAATGGCCTTCACTGTCCTGATGGTTTGCTGGGGACAGGTATCTGGTATTGCTGCAATTTTAATGCTGTCTTTAGATTTCCTTGCGGGTGGAGGGAAAGTGTTTATATCAAATGACGCACAGAGCACTGGGCCAGTGTTTACAGATGAGCAGACTCTAGCCCACCTCTTGCCTGATTGGAAAGTCTTATTTCTGTTTGGGGCTCCTCTTCCTGCTCCTAACTCCTGCAGGCTGCAACCTCAGGCCGGAAGTTCTTGAATAATTTTGATACTTGTAATTTTGCAAGGTCCGGTATGATTGATTGGTAGTCATGGCCCTCACTAGAATTCATGACTCAGGGCCTGTCTAACTGAGAGGCCACAAGAAAGTGTAAAATGCACCACTGATGGAAAGAATCAGAGCCACCTGGCCAGGTATGTGATGTAATGTGCCTGGAAATGATGACTTCGGTCATGAACCTTAGCTTCCATTTAGTACGGGGTGGTCCTTGCCTCCTAAGATTCAAAGGCCAACACAATAATACTTTTTTAAAAAAATTATTTTGGTTGATTTGTTTTCTTTTTGGTTTTTTGAGACAGGGTTTCTTTGTGTAGCCTTGGCTGTCCTGGAACTTGCTTTGTAGACCAAGCTGGTCTCGAACTCATAGACATCCCCCTGCCTCAGCCTCCCTTGTTCCGGAATTAAAGCCTAGTGCTTCTGCCACACCTGGTTTGGTTTGTTTTCTTTTTGAGACAGTGTCTTAACTAATATGTACTTCAGGCTATCCTAAAACTGGACACTCTCCTGCCTTAGCTTCCGAAGTGCTGGCATCAGAGATGCGCTTTAGTAGGTTGCAAGTCCTTTCCTAATAGATGTGCATGGCCCAGCCATATGTAATGTGGAAAGATAAGGCTGCCCTTATGCTTTCGTTGTAGGGATATATGCCTTGGTAATGAGATTGGAAGTGGCTAATGACTGAACAGTGATTCTATGTGGAGACAGAAGTGACAGTACTTAATTTCAGCAACCATCAGCAACTGATGGCCCTGTGCCATTGGGCATCCCTCACTCAGAACATCAGATGTGTGCTAACTGAGAGTTGAATAACAGATACTAGCTACTAAAGGTGGGTTTATTTACTGGCTCGTGCAAGTGAGGCACAGGTGAGGAGTGGGAAGTTGGGGTATGTCATATGTGCATCTGTGGCAGCTTTGGGTTTAAATAAGTAAGAGTTTGTTCTGTGTGTGGAGACAGAAAATAGATTATTAGTGGCCCAAGTCTTGGGGGGATCTGGAGATAAGCTTAACATGTTCTTCTGTGGGGTAGAATGAGGGGGGCACAGACAGGCTGGCTTCAAGCTGGCAGTGTTGTCAAGAATGGCCTTGATCTCTTTTGGGCAGCTGTTAGGTAAGAGTTTAGCAGGAGCAGTTTCCTGGAAAATGGTACCCAGGCAACTAGCTATCTTTTGTTAATTCCCACGGGCTGCACTGATCAGAAGGTGGCTTCGTTAAGGATTATAAGGAGTAAACAATTACAAGGGACAGAAGAAGCTTGCTAAAGGAGAATTTAAAAGTCTACATATAAAATATAAAGAAGTATAGTTTGCTGTGTATGTCCTTGGGTGGATAATGATGAGGCGGGCTGGTAAGGTGGGATAGGAGCCAAGAGGCCCAGGAAACCGGAACCTTGAAGAGGAACAGTTGGTGGAGCCAGCCCCCCTTTTTTTCAACATGGAGGGCCTGGCCTGCCAGGGGAGGGCAGCAGTGTGGCCTCCTGGCAGGACAGTGAAACTGCACCTCAGGAGGAAAAAAAAAAAAAAGGAGGAAAAAAAAAAGGAGAAAAATAATTAGAATAGTAGCTGGGACATTTTTTGGGCCTCTGTTATCAACATGAAATGCCTTAGTGTGGCACTGGAGCTGATGTAACAGGAGTGTATCACAGGATGCTTTCTGTTTATAATTGGGAAACTGTGGGGAGGGTAATGGCAGCATCAGCTCTCACACGTCAAAGCTACAAGGATACCAATGGTGGGATGGCCACAGGTGGGGCCAGTATGATTTCCAAGCCCCTGTGGTTTTGGGATGGTATAGTGCTTTTTCAAAATGCAAGGTTTCATGCCATAACTGATAGTGAATTCCACAGTGTCCTGGAGAGCCCACAGGCCATCAGTGTTTGGTGGGTTGAGACCCTGTCATGTGTTCATGTATGCAAGAGAAACCTATAGAAATGACAGTGTGTGTGCTGGGGAGATGGCTCACTGAGCTGTGCAAGTGTGAGGACCCAGGTTCAGAGCCCAAGCATCTACAGGAAAAAATCAGATGCTTCTAACCCATTCCTGGGTGTGGCTAACACGGGACAATTGCTGGCTTTGCCTAGTTGGGGTGGGGGTTGGGGGAGACAAGGGGAAGAGGGGGAGTGTTCTTGCAGTGCATGCAAGAACAAGTTAGAGACTTGTAAGGCAGAGGCCAAACTCTCACCTGTTTTTGTGAACCAGGAAGGGTTTTATATTTTTAAATGGTAAGTGCAGTGTGTATATGGAGGTGAACTGGAAACTGTGTGACAGGTGAAAGTGATGTGGAACTCCAAAGTTAGCATACACGGTTGCACAGGAACCATGTGTATTCACGTACTGTGTATGGCTGTCTTCTTGTTACAGAGGGTGTTGTGAGGATTGTGACACATCAACTTGACTGCCTGGGGGAAACCTGTGGCGTTTACTGTCTGGGCTTGGGGAGATAGCTCAGTTCATAAATGCTTGCTATGCAAGAATGAGGATTCGAGTTCCACCCCAGAAAAATTGTAAAAAACCAGAGTATCTCTGGGTCTTGCCTATCTTGCCTTGTGAGCTCAGATCCTAGACAGAGATATTTGTTTGTTTTTGGCAGGATCTCTATATAAACAGCCTTGTCTGTCCTGGAACTTGCTCTGTAGACCAGGCTGGCCTCAAATTCACAGAGATCAACCTGCCTCTACCTCCCGAGTACTGGGATTAAAGGTGTGTGCCACCACTGCCCAGCTAGAAAGAGAGTGATCCTGTCCAATAAAGATGAAGTGGGTGGCACCCAAGGAAAAATGACACCCAAGGCTGTCTGTTGGCTTCTGTATGCATGAATGCACATGTATACACATACCTTTGCACTGCGCACGCACGCACACACAACACATACACACACAGAGCATTCTGTCTGCATGTTGTCAGGTATGTGGCAAGTGTCCATGGAGTCTCTTGGGTTGATTCTCTCCTTCTACCATGTGGGTTCTGGGGATCAAACTCAGGTCATCAAGGCTTGGCAGTAAGTTCAGAGACACTTCACTGTTCAGACCCTATTTTTATAATGTGGAAATTGATCATGTTTTTCTTTTGGGGGAGAAAAATCATTTCTGACTAAAGCATGTGAAGTGTTAGGCTGTTTGGCGATGACTCTTGTTTCAGTTTCTTTTCTCAACTCATTCTGGCATGTGTAGTAGGAAGGCAGAGTGTTTTCATCCATTAGCTGTGAGTTTGGTAGACAACTTACTTCTTTGGGTGCTTGTGTTATTGTTTCCCTCCCTCCCTCCTTCCCTCCCTCCCTTTCCCTCTCTTCCTCTCCCTCTCTTCCTCTCTCCCTCTCCCTCTCTCCTTTCCATTTTTGAGATAAGTTTTCTCTCCATAACAGCTCTGGCTGTCCTGGAACTCACCCTGTAGACCAAGCTGGCTTTGAACTCACTAAGATCCACTTGCCTTTGACTCCTGAGTGCTGCGATTAAAGGCAAGTGTTACCACTGCCTGGGCTTCTTGTCTTTTCTTTTGGGCCAGTGAGGGTGGGAAGAGCTTCAGGTAGCCAAGGATGACCTCGAATTTACATCCTCTTACTTATACTTCCCGAGGGCTTTGTTGTTCTTCAAAGCATTCAAGATGGAGGGGCACACGGACACACATATACACATATCCGTTTTTGATCCGGTGAGCAGTAGAAGGGGGTTAGAAGATAGAAGGTTATGTAGAATACAAAGTTAACGATGACTTCTAAGAAGTTTCTTGCAATTTGCCTGGGCAAATGGAAAGTGTAAGAAATCTTTTTGATTTTCCTGTTCTACTCTGACAAGATCTAAAAGTATCTTGTTTAGGAGATGAGCTCATGGCCCTCTGATCATCTTAACCTGGAACATTCTTTCTCTTTAAAATAAAACCAAGCCAGCTCCTACTTATTTTGTATGTATGCAGGTGCGGGGCTGTTGGCACATGTGTGAAGGTCACAGAACAAGCTTCTCTCCTTGTACTTTTTTCCCAGGGTCCTGAGTCATGCTGGCAATCGTCCTTATTGATCTCGAGGGCGTAAGGTTAGTTCTTGGTTAGAGCAGAGTTTAAAGGAACTTGGCATCCTTTACTGAATCTCCTGGAGTCTGGGGCT
Organism: Alexandromys fortis; assembly: GCF_014885135.2. Taxonomy (NCBI): domain Eukaryota; kingdom Metazoa; phylum Chordata; class Mammalia; order Rodentia; family Cricetidae; genus Alexandromys; species Alexandromys fortis. The sequence goes on along the minus strand of NW_026068168.1, from coordinate 311,693 downwards.
GTGGGGATGTGGGGGTAGGGCCCCATGCCTGCAGTCCAGTCTGTCTTCACTGCAGAAATATTTGGTATGCCTCTGGTTTCCATTACCACTTCCCTAAATAGTCCTGGCCCACACCTTCCTTTTATGTAGTCAGAAACTGTTGTACATGTGTGTAAGACCTATTTGCTGAGGGCCTCCAGCTTTAGAATCAGTAGAACTAATCTTCACCTGCTTGAGTCTTTAGTCTTGCTGATGAAACAGCAGAGGTGATTTCACAAATCTTTGGTGGTAATGTGCTGGGAAGCTCTGCAGACAGGAATTTGAAACCATTTCTCACTAGAGCCCACAAGATGGGTGAAGCTGGAAGCAAGTTCTAAAAGCTAGGTAGGCTTTAGAGACCCTGAACAGTGACAGAGAGCGATAAGTTGACAGAGTCCAAAGGTATCACCTGTAGAAATGAGGACTGGCAGACAGGAGATATGGGTAGCTTTTGAAATACCATGATAACTTTTTGAGGTAAGAGTGTTGTTAGCTGTGTGGTGGTGGTGCACACCTTTAATCCCAGCACTTGGGAGGCAGAGGCAGGTGGTTCTCTGAGTTCAAGGCCACCCAGCTCCTGCGTGGCTAGCTTTACACCCGAAATAACAACACACAAACTGTATTCATTTAAACACTGCCTGGCCTATTAGTTCTAGCCTCTTATTGGTTAATTCTCACATCTTGATTAACCCATTTCTAATAATCTGGGTAGCACCACGAAGTGGTGGCTTACTGGGAAGATTCTAACCTGCGTCCATCTCAGAGAGGAGAGCTGTGGCGCCTGACTCATTTCCCTTCTTCCCAGCATTCTGTTTTATCTACTCCACCCACCTATGTTCTGACCTATCAGGCCAAGCAGTTTCTTTATTAATTAACCAATGAAAGCAACACACAGAGAGAAGACCCACCTACATCACTGGTCTACAGAGTGAGTTCAGTTACATAGAGAAATTCTGTCTCGAAACAAAAACCAAAACCAACCGAACAAAAACGAGTATGTTGTGCCTGCAGCTGGATGAAGGCCGAAGACCTGAACAGTGGATGAATGAGGAGGGTGCATATATATCTCCTTGGAGACAGGGCTGACCCTGAGGGTAGGGAAAGAGAATCAGTGGCAGGAAGGATAAGAGGAATGATGATTACTGGGACGTGCGCACATGTTTGAGAAACTATGTCTTAGATGTCACTCACTATTTCCCTCCTTTTTGAGACATTGTTTCTCATTGGCTTGAGGCTTGCTAATCAGGCTTGATTGACTGGCCGTGAAGCTCTAGGGATCTTCCTTTTTTAGCCTTCCCAGCACTGGGATTACATGCCAGACCTCTCATATTCACCTTTAAAACAAAACCAGAAACACATTTTGGGGATAGAATACAGGTCTTCATGCTTGCAGGGCATGCACTTTGAATCCACTAAATTTTCTCCCAAGCCCTGTTTTGAAGCTTAGCAAGTAGACTATACTGTCTGGCTGTCTGATTGACTAGCCAGAAAGCTCCAGACATCTTCTTGTCTCTGTCTCCCCAGTCGTGGAGGAAAGGCAACCTTCCCAGCTATGAGCATTATTTATTTTATTTTTTTTTTTAAAAAAATCCATGAGTTTGGGAGACCAAATTCAGGTCCTCTACTGAGCCACCACCCCAGATTCTAGAGGATGTTTTTAGCATGGGTAGGTAGCCATGTGGTTGAATTGGGATGTGAAGGGGATAACTGAGAGCTGTTGTCAAATGATGTTTCCAAAAACAGGCATGGCTGGCTCTGCAGCAGCTGCCTTGAGGACAGGAGCTTCAATAAGTCCCTGTGCCAGGGCCATATGTGCCAGCCTCCTGCCTTGTAGGCAGGAGTCTGTGCTGCAGACTTAGGTTGCCTTTCCTCTGATACCAAGCTCCCTTAAACCTTTTGTTTTGAGTTCTCTTTACAGCAAAGCTCCCTTGGTCTCAATCATTTCTAAATACATTGAAAAGCGCAACTGCAAGGAAGAACTGAGACACTCTGATCATAGCAATGCTATTAAGAAATGATTTGCTGAGTAGTTGCATGCTCTTTCCTTTCCATTGATGCACAGGTTTATCATAAGTAATTTACCTGTCAGTCGCTTGAAGTCTATCACTTCTTTCTGGTAAAGGGCATTCATTTATATTGTCCAGAGATTCTGCAGAATTCCTTTAATCTTGGAGATCTGAAACATTTTTCCTGCTAACTATAACCTACCCACCCCGAAGCGCCAGTAACTACCACCCTATTTTCTGTCTTTGGATTTGGCTTCTTTGTTGATCTCATATATATAAGTGAAGTTGTGCAGTTATACAGTATTGGGTAGGCATGGGGGGGGGCTAATTTTATTTTCCTTAGCACAGTGTCAGGCTTCATCCACATTGTGGTGTATGTCTGAGTGTCTTTCCTTTTGAGGCTGAACTAATTTTTAACTGTGTGTATATACTATGTAGTGTTTAGCCAGCCATCTGTTGATTTGGTTTGTTTCCAGCCTTTGGCTTCTGTGAACATGCTGTGGTGAAGCTGACTACACAGGTTACTTCTGAGATTCTGTTTTTTTTTATTATGTGCTTTTTATTTTTTTATTCTCTTTCTGCCTCCTTCCCATATCCCTGTGTGTCTATGTGTATGTGCATGCCATTGTTGTGGAATAAATCTCTTTGTATTATGCCTGCATGCCATGGTATGTAGTAGTCAGGACAGACAACCTTGGGTGTTAAGCCTCTCCTTCCACTCTCTTAGGTGACTCATGAGCTTCTGGAAATTCTCTTGTTTCCCTCCCATTTTCCCCTGTGGGAGTGCTGGGATCAGAGGCATATACTACTGCACCTAGCTCTTAAGGTAGATTCTGGGAATTTGAATTTGGCTCCTCATACTTACATGATGAACACTATACCTACTGAGCCATCTCCTCAGCTTCTGAAACAGTTCAGACAACATGATCTGGCAGACCATATTAGCTGCTACTATTTCAAAGTAGTGTTGAGTGTTGTGGAATGCCTGTGCCATCTGTTGATGCATCTTGAGAGTTGCTAATCCCAGCAGGGTTTATCACCTGCATCATGAAATCTGCTGAAGGCTTAGTTAGTGAAAGTAAAGCAGGTCCCACCTTCCACTCCATTGTCCACATTCCAACTAAGTCCCAAGATTGGTATTTCTGGAACACCTCTGGAGATTTTTCTTTTTTCTTGTTATCACTAACTTGAATTTTATCTCTGAACATGGCTTGTTCCCATCCCCATTGCTCATTCATTCACTCACTAGCTTGATTAGCACTCTGTGCTGAACTCATTGTGATTAGCATTGTCTGATACACCAAACCAGAGATACAAGAGAAAGAAAGAAGATGGAGGAGGTTTATGTACATTGCTCTCCCATGCAAGAGAAGGAAGGGGAAGCAGAGATGTAGCCACAGATATCATTGAGTTAGAAAAAACCATGAAGGCTATTGTCAATTTCAGCAGCTATGAGGGTCTATGGGGTACAGGGTGTCATACTATGGGGAAAGGATGTTTAAGATAGGATTTCAAGGGTGGGTGGAGAGGCGAGAATGTGTGTGTGTGTGTGTGTGTGTGTGTGTGTGTGTGTGTGTGTAGTGAAGGAGCAGAGCAGGAAGGAGATTGCTAGGTATTGTTTTCCCAATACTGCGTGGGCTGCATAAAGTTAACTCTGAACCTGGGAGTGCTGGGCAGTACCCATGGAGGGGAGTGCTGTCCTAATGTGCTCCAATGGAGGATTGTGATTGCTTGGAGCAGAATGTCTTGGAGATAGACAGCAGGGAAAGAAAATTAATTGTAAGAGACTGTTGGAATATTCTAGAAGGAAATTTACTTGGACTAGACTGGAGAGAATATGTTGCTCTTGCTCAGCATAAGCTACGTGTTCAAGTTAAAGGTCCTTTTGCCTGAATTTTGCCTCCTGTACTTTAGGTCAGAGAGGAACTTGCCTTGATTTGAATATTGGAAACATTTTATTTAATGTCTGAATTGAATCTGGAATCTGGTGTGTCTGAGAAATTGGGACAAATTTATCTGGAAGAGAATGAGAAGGTGAAATCTCCCTTGTGGTGGCAAGTGCCGTGGGAGGCTAGGTACTCTGGGCTCCTGTGAGAGGAAGTTATTTACCCTTCCCGGGAATGCTCACTGTTGTAAGGAGAGTGGGCTGTGGGCCCTGCCCTCTGGCTAGCTTACACCCAGGCTGGCGGGCTGCTTGTCGTCCTGGCCACCCGGCTAGCTTATGCCCAAAATAATCACACGGAGATCTGTATTAATTAAATTGCTGCCTGGCCCATTATTTCTAGCCTCTTATTGGCTAACTCTTACATATTTGTTTAACCCATCTCCATTAATGTGTATCGCCACTTGACTGTGGCTTACCAGCATGAGTCTAACCAGCGTCCCTCTCAGAGAGGAGAGCCATGGCATCTGGCTGCCTCTGTTTTCTTACTCCTACAATTCTGTTCTGTCTTCCCCGCCTACCTGAGTTCTGCCCTATCAAAAGGCCAAAGCAGCTTCTTTATTCAACCAATGAAAGCAACACATAGAAGGACCTCCTACATCAGCTCACATGGTCTGGAGATGGATTTTTGAGATGGAATTGTAGAGGTGTGCTTTTTAGAAAGTACTTAAGTAGATCAATTTAAATGGAAGAAACTGTGGTGTCTCTTGGGATGTGCTTTGGTTCTGTGCTGTACAAGATCAGTCTGTGAATAGAGGGAAACAGCCCTTTTTAACTGTCATACAAATGTGCTGTGCTAGTTAAGTATAGGTGGCACATAAAACAATACCAGCCTGGCCAACATTTAAATTATTTTCTAAGTGGACAATGTGATGAACACATTGTGCCCTGTATGTTTCCTTATGTGTTTGTACAGAGAAAATTATATTTTTTCCCAAGGAGACTTTTATGCTGCAATTCCTGATACTGTGGGAACTGAGAGGTATCTTAGGTTTTAGTTTTCTGCGTTTTGCCTCCAAGAGAAGATGCTGTGATATGTGAGTGTTCTGGTACACTTCTGCGTTAATTTCTTCTAGTTTCTGAAACTTCTGTTTCAGAAATAAGATTAATAGGTGCAGTTGTGTCTTGTTCAAAGTGAAGGATCATGAGAGAAGATAAGGGATGGAGGTAGAAAATGAAAGTGTATATATGAGAGAATGGTAGAGTGTGTCTCTGTGTAGGTATGAGAGAAACAATGTATGCATTTATGAGAATGTGAGATCAGCATTAGAGAGGCCGTGTGTGTGTGTGTGTGTGTGTATGTGTGTATTTGCACATGAGGAAGAAATGGACAGAGGATGGTCGAGTTTTCCACTGCACATTCTATTGTGGGGGTGTGGGGATTGTAGCAGAGATAGAGAGCACAGCTTTGATCTCATGTTAACTCATTTAGGGGCTGGAGGTTGAGATGAGAGCAATACAAACAGAAACTTACTTAGTTGCCCTCACTGACTTGGACTCTATAGCCCAGGCAGGTCTTGAATTGTACTTGCCATCCTCCTGCCTTTAGCCTTCCAAGGAACTTGGATACAAATGTCCTTCACTGGGCCCAGAATTGGCTGTTTTCTTCAGTAAGTACTTTTTGATGACCTAGTCCATCTAAGCAACACCACCCCCACCCGTCATTCTTGGGTCTTGTAATATAGGTTGAGTCCATCTCACTTGAAATATATGATGTTTCAAAAATCTTAAAACTTTTTTTTAATATGTAGGGGAGACAAGTGACAAAGTGTCACATTGCTAATTGAGGGTGACCCTGAATTTCAGATCCTTCTATTTCCACCTCCAAAATGGTGAGATTCTGGTATGTTCTACATACCCAAATTTTTCTTATAAAAAAGTTAAAATTTTTATATGTATATGTGTGTGTGTGTGTGTGCACGTGCATGCCATAGTGCATGTGGAGGTCAGAGGACATGTTGTCTCTTCTCTCCTCCCACCATGTAGTCTCAGGGATTGAACTCAGGCATGGTGACAGCACCTTTCCTTGATGAGCCATATTGCCAACCATCACCCAATTTTATGATTCTGGAGATTGAACCAAGGGCTTTGTGTATGCTAATGTAAGCAAGTAAGTACTACCAAATGACCTACTTTCTTAACCCCCAAATCCAAGTGCTGACATGATATTCTAAGTAGAAACTTCTACACTTGAGTTCATATTATTGAGTGATGTCAAAACACACAGGTACTACAGATATGTAAAATTATGTTCAGGTTGTGTATGTAAAGTACATACATATGAAACAAATGAATTTTGTGTTTATACTTGTGTCCTATCCCTAAGATTTCTTATTGTAAATGTACAGATACTTCTGTAAGATTTGAAATACCATTGGTATTGTGCATTTTGGATAAGGGAAAGTCACCTTACAGGGTGGAAAGTTGGCTTTCTGGAGTTGATACGTGGGTAGAATTGGAAAGGTAGATACAAGCATAGCAGTTACAAACATTCCTTGGTGTACCCAAAGGGAAGTCACATGTTAGGAGATTCATGATGAGAATCATTTTCTTCTCATGGTTTAGAAGACCCCACTGGTGGGTACAGTTGGGCTAGGAATGAATGAGCAGATGGAGGTATGGTTCTAGGAGGCAGCCATTCACCAACCTGTGTCTGTCTATCTTTACTCAGATTACAAAAGGTACTTAATTTATAAGGATGGAACTCAGGGCCTTGAGGAAGCTAGCAGGCAAATGTACTGCTACTGAGATACTTCCTAAGCTCAGACAGTCATTTTGAAAAGAGGATTATATGTGCGAAGGACAAGAGCCATGTTTGTTGAACAGATTTCCTTTAGACAAAAGTCAATGTCACATTTCATCATTGTCTTCCTGGTAGAGTGACTTTTCACTGCATTCACTGGTCTCTGGGTCATATTTAACTACTGACCTTAAGTTTTAGGGCAATCTGATTCATTTTTGTCAGGGGTCAGCAAACTTCTGTGTCGAAGAGCAGATGGTAGTGTTTCAGGTTTTCAGGCCATGGGTTCTCTGGAGTATGTGTGACAAAAGCAGCAGCCACTGACAGAGCTTTGGCAAAAAGATGTGACTGTGCGCCAAGAAAACTTTATTTTTTCGAGTATCATGATGCTTAGATGTCATTCTGCATCCTTCGCTACCTTTCATAATTCAGAAGATTCTCATTATTACACATATATTAATAATATTTCTTTCCTATGATAAAATACTTTGATCAATGTAAAAAAGAAGGGAGGGCTTTATTTTGGCTTAGGTTTCCAGAGGGTTAGAACACTCTGGGAAGGCATTGCAAATAGAAGAAGCTGTCTGATTAGATTTCACCCAGACATGAGAAGTAGAATGAACTGAGTCTGTCCTCAGTGGTGGAGTTAAGTTATTTTTAATCACATCTCCATGTCCTAAAAGTCCAATGCCTCCTGTCCTCCACACACACGACAACAGTACCTCCAACTGAGAATCAAGTGTTCAAGTGAGGTCCTTATCATTTAGACCACAACACCATGCTGAAGCTCAGGGACCATTAAACTCTGTCTACTTCCTTCCACTTATCCTTGGCAAATGAGATCTCACTTTGTTCACTATGAAGTTTTTTGCATGTGTCATGTGTGAAGTGTGTGCCTGTTTGTGAGTGCACATATATGTGAGCATGCATGTGCTTGTGGAAGCCTGTAGTTGACTTCAGATGTTTTCCTCGATGACATACCTTCCACTTTCTCATGGAAGCAGGGTCTTTTACTGGAGCCCACTAACTGGACCTATCTGTCTAGCTAACTAGCTAGCTTGCTCCATGGATTCTGTTTTTGCCTTTTCAGTGCTAGGATGACTGATCAGACCATCCCAGCTTTTTATGTGAACTCTGGCTCACACACTTGGTGTGGCAGTACTTTATTGATTGAACCATCTCCCTAGCCAGTCTGTGAAATAGACTGACTACTTTAGGGAGTACGTGTAAAAGTGATCATAAAATGCACAGGTATAGTGAGCATCTGTAATTCCAGCACTTGGGGGGCACGATTTGAGGCCAGCCTGGGTTATCTAGCAAGATTATCTTTCTCAAAAAAACAGAACAGTAAGCAAAATCATCACATTGATTCCTCCTTCGGGCTCATTATATAGGGATTTCGCAAACGACTCTATGCAAAGTTATTTTTTAGCCCTCTGTGGCTTCCCTGGAATTGTCCTTGAGGAAGGAAATCTCAGGAGTTGTATCTGTTCTTTGCACATTTGAGGAACTTGTGTGAAGGTAAAAGATAAGCTGTGTAGCACCAGTGTTGTTTTCAGAGGTGGCTCTGAAATGAACATCAGGTGAGGATGGAAACTCAAAAGTTTCCCCATTTGTGTGGTTCCCAGTGTTGGATCTCTGACAATGATCACAAAGCTACAGGTTGAACAACCTTGGGGATGTTGATCACTGTATAGGAAACTCCTGGAGGAAGCTACCAGGATCAGAAAAAGGGGAGGCAGAGGAGTTAGGGAAATAGCATTGGGCATTGGGAGATGCTAGTCTGTGATGAAATTATAGGACCCCTAGGGAGATCCATCGTCCCCTGAGGCTGTGTTTTACCTGCTAACATAGTTTGACTGATCAAGAGACCAACTCAACTCCATAACACTTACTTCACAAACCTGAGCTTCATACTATAGTATCCACTATATTTACCTGTGCAGCCAGCCACAGCATTAACACTAATGGTCGCGAGCCCCATGGTATAGCATCCACCACATTTTTGTCAGCCTCACACTTGCAGTATCTACTTTATTGACCTCAGTTGCATGTTATGTATAGCATTCATTATTAACTGATTTCACATAGCCCAAACTGACTTAAAACTTGCCCTGTAGCTCAGGAATGACCTTGAACTTCTCATCTTCCTATCTCCAAGTCCTAAATGCAGACGTGAGCCGGTATGCTTGGTTTTTATCACGTTGGAACTAAACCTAGGCCTTTACATGCTAGGTAAGTACTCTACCCACTGAGCTTCATTCCTAGTCCTCCTCCCCCCCATCCACCCTTGACTTAATTAATATAATAAATACTTTTTGGGTTTCCTTGACCCTGGGGAGAGCAGAGTCCAGGAAACTGCTTCAATTTGACAATGTCATTCTTGGTAAATCACCAAAAAGTGAAGAATATACTCAAATTTTTCCAGCACTGTTAAAAAGCAATTAGAGCAAACTCAGGTTTTTGAAGTTGAAATTATTGTCTGTGTAAATGATGCTTTAAGATTCAGTGTATCTCAATACTTATCTTTTAATTAATTGACCACATTGTGATCTCAAATGATCAATGACCTTTTTTTAGAACTGTGTTCTTAAATTCTACATGGTTTCCTCTATCCTTTTCTTCACAAATTCTGAAGTTTCTTTTAAAATTAGCTCAACAAATTCCTTCAGCCTTTCAGTTTAAAGGTATTTTTGCTTTTCCATCAGAGTATGTGTGTGTGTGTGTGTGTGTGTGTGTGTGTGTATGCGTATGCTGTCTGCATGTGTGTGTGTGTGTGTGTGTGTGTGAGGGGGTGTATGCTGTCTGCATGTAGTGATCAGAGGTCTATGTATGATATCATCTTTGTTGTTCTTCACCTTACTTTTTCCTATAAAGAAGGTCTTTTACTGAACCTGAAGCTCTCCATTTTGGCCTGACTGACTGGCTTCTCTTCTCTGTGGTTGGTTTTGACGTGGGTGGCAGGGGACTGGAACTCAGCTCTGCATGCTGTGTGTGTGCGAATTTACCCACTGAGCTATTACTCCAGCTCCAGTCCTTGAGATCAAGATATTCAGGATATATCCTCAAATTTTGTTCAAGTTTAAATTTTATTTTTATTTACTATTTCTTTTTTCTCATTTCTGGTGACCAGAGCCCACTTCTGGCTTACTCTATAAGAACAGGAATAAATAAGGATTCCACTTACTTAAGAAGGGGATGCTCACAAATCTGTGCAGGTGTAAAGTGACAGGATCTCTAGAGATTTGGGGACAGTTTCTGGATCTGTGGATGTATGGGCATACTGTTAATGGGAACCAACCTGAAGAGGTGATGAGAAACTCTAAGGAATATTTTTGCTTTGTGAAAATAAATGCGTCCTCTCCTTTTAGATGATGGAACTTGGCTTTGCTTTTCCGTTGAAATGAATAGTAAAAGTGGCACCCTTTCTATTTGCCTTCCTTGGCTATCTTGAAAGTTCATCTCAGTGTTGAAAGTTAGACATATAGGATTCTTTGATAACTGAAGAGAATGGAAATAAACAGGTGTTTAATTTTTTTAACTTTAAACATTTTAAAGCTCATTGTTCTTCCTACTTCTAGTTCTATCATGGATGTTTTTGGTTTTGGTGTGGGTAAGTGCCTAAAATATCTTTGATACTGAAAGTGGAAAATGTTTCTGAATGGTTGTTCTGTTGAGTTGTGTAGACTTTGGTCTGTTTAATTTTGATGTGGTATTTTTATTTATTTGCAAGGTTTTTTTAATCATGAAATTTATAAATTAAAGTGCGTGTATGTGTGAGAGAGAGACTTGATTGAACAGAGAGCTTGTGCTGTTTTTATTTTATATCAACTTGAAACAAGTAAGGGTTATAAGAGGAGGGGACCTCAATTGAGAGGATGCCTTCATATGATTATGGTATAGGCAAGCCTGTAAGACATTTTCTTAATTAGTAATTGATGTGTATCTCTAACACGAACGGGGCCTGCTTCTTGTTGGGGTTTTTGTCCTGCCCGGTACCCCACAACTGTTTAGCCCCAAAGAAAATCACACATAGGTCTCCATAAATTATAAGCTGATTGGCCCATTAGCTCTAGCCTCTCACTGGCTAACTCTCACATCTTGATTAACCCATTTTTCTGATCTATGTTAGCCATGTGGCTCAGTACCTTTTTTCAGTGGGGCAGATCACATCCTGCTGCTTCAGTGGCCTGGGCAGGAGTGGGAGGAATCAACTTCCTCCTTTTCAGAATTCTGTTCTCATTGCATCATTTCTAATTCCTGTCTGGTTTTCCCGCCTATAGTTCCTGCCTGGCCAATCAGTGTTTATTTAAAACATGATTGGCAGATTATAGACAATTCTCCCGCACCATGTGCCTGCCCAGCCCACTGTGGGTGATGCCATCCCTGGGGTGCTAGTCCTGGGGTCTATAAGAAAGCAGGCTGAATAAGCCATGGGGACCAAGCCATAAGCAGCATCCCTCCAGTATCCTCTGTATCAGCTGTTGTCTCCAATTTCCTGCTCTGTTTTGAGTTCCTGTCCTGACTTCCTTCTGTGATGAACAGAGATATGGAAGTGTGAGCAAAACAAATCCTTTCCTCTAATCCCCTTAAAGTTACTTGGTCATGGTGCTTATCATAGCAATAGAAACCAGACTATGACACTTGTATATGTTGGAAAAAAACATTTCTTATCACTAAGCTACACACCTAGTACTTAAAGAAGGATACTTTTTTTTTTCCCTTTGGAGTAATCTTTGTACTTGACAGTGATGAGCAAACACCCCACCCCAATGTATGTGTGTTCATACGTGTGCGCGAGCATGCACCCGCACGGGCATGCATGCATGCATATGTGTGTAGCAGCCTGCTAGGCTGGCCAGCTTGTTTCAAGGGTCTGTCTCTGACTGCCTGGCCCTGTGATTACAAACTGGAGCCACCATATTTTGCTTTTTAAACAAGACCCATCACCACCCATGAGTTCTGGGGATTGAGTTCTGGTTCTTATATTTGCATGACAAGTATTTTGACTGAGCTATTTCCCTAGTACCCAAAGTAATGCATTTCCAGTTATGATTAAGGCATGAGTGATGGGCAAAAAGCACCCAGGAAATGAAATGAGTTTGTGAGTGTTCAAGGTCATGCAATGTATTCAGAATGATTTTTTTTTTTAACAGTAGAGTGATTTCAAATACATCAGCCAGAATTAACCAACTTTGGCTTGAATGCATGGATTCTATTTCTAAAGACACACAATTGCATTGTCTTTAATGTACTATGACTGCCTGTAGTGAGCTATCACAGGCATTCTTTACCCTGTGCCAACCTAAAGCTATAGCTTTTATGCTTTTTAAAACACTTTATGAGCCACTGTATTAGTCATTACAGGGTATTATATATAGCCACTGGATGTATGTTGAGTAATTCTTGTTTGGCTAAGCATCGACACAGAGCACTTTGATTGTGTAGTATTGTTTTGTTGGCGGTGCACCATGCAGTTAAATAAAATCTGTGCATTTTCATTGCACAGGTAATTACTGCCATGGGATCAGCATTGGCCTCTAAGCTCATCTATGAGGTCACAACAGAGTTAATTGTGATTGGAGTAGGGGTCCATGATACTATTCATACATGTTCCTTTCTGATCACAAGAAAGGTGACAGGCAGGGAGGAAAATGACTGCAGGTCAGAGGCAGATGCCTGAACTTTTATGGCAGCCATGGCTTTCTTTTTCCTTCCAGTGGCAGGACAAGACATTCAAGTGTTAATGTCTATTTCCCAGAGTCTATTACCCAAATTGTGAGTTATCCTAGAAAGGTTTTGAGATATTATGTCACTGAGCCTATTTTTTTTCTCCCCAGTCTTGAAGCAATATATTAGAAGGTCACACCGCTAATTCCTTGCAGAGTTATGGGACACCTTTCACTGAACCATTGGAAGTTTCCTCTGCATAACTCATGTTTGTTAAACTCATTGTTAGTAAAGTCAGATGCAGTGGGGCATGGTGGGTAGTCAGAAAGGATCTCTGTCCTTCAGTGACTTATCATCTTGAGTCGTATACATTATTGATGGCATCGTTCGTGGGGTTTTTAATATAGAAAAATTTGTTATTATTGCTAGTTTTAAGGAACTGTGGCAAAATATACTATAGTGTGGATGGGATGCCCCATTGGGTAAACATGCCTGCTCACAAGACTGATGTCCTGAGTTCAGTCCCAGAACCCAAGATGTAACAAGAGAGAACCGATTGTTGCAAGTTGTCATCAGAGCGCTCTATGCACCACACACTTGAATGCACTCTTACACAAAGAAGTGAGTAAATAGAATGAATGTAATTTTAAAAAAATTAAAAAAAAAATGAGTCAGGCCCTGGCGGCTCACACCTTAAATCCCAGCACTCAAAAAGCAGAGGCAGACAGATCTCTTGAGTTCAAGGCCAACCTGATCCACAGAGCAAGTTCCCAGGACAGCCAGGGCTACACAGAGAAACCCTGTCCTGAAAAACCAATCAATCTGAAAAAAAAAATTACACATAGCATTTATCATCTTAGTACCTAACACTGTCTCCTACTCTACCTCCCTTTCAATTCCTCTATGTCCCTCATCTACTTCTTCTCTTCCTCTACATTTTATCTTTCCCCCTTCCTTTCCTCTTTTGCTCCCTTTCCCTCCCCTTTTCTTCTCCTCTCTCCTTCCTCCTACTTTCCTTTCCCCTTCTCCCCACTTTCCCCTGCCTACATCCACCTTTCCTCTTGCCTTTTGCCTCCTCCACTGCTGATGATTGAACTCAGAACCAGATAAGCCCCTTCTCCCTTAAGCTTGCTTCTTGTCACATATTTTACCACGGCAGCAAGACAACTAGTACTGTATCAAGGGTTACTCATTTCAGAATATGGTAACAGGAGTTTCTTCCTTTGGTAAGCCGGACCATTTTCCATTCCAAAGATAGAACAGGCTTTGTTTTTCTGGTTATCCTTTTGTGGGCACCTGGTTTTTTTTTTTTTTTTTCTACCTGTTAATAGTTGTTAATGATGCAGCTGTGAGCCTTGATGTCTATTTGAAGTTGTGTTTCTGTTGACATCTGTGCTGACTCACCTTGACACAAGCTAGAGTCATCTGAGAGGAAGGAACTCTAGTGGAGAAAATGCTTCCATAAAATTGGGCTATAGGCTAGCCTGGAGGGCATTTTCTTAGTAATTGGTTTGGGAGGGCCCAGCTACTCTGAGTGGTTCTTCCCCTTGGGCTGCTGGTTTCAGGTGCTATAAGAAAGCAGGCTGAGCAAGCCAGGGGAAGGAAGCCAGTAAACACCTCTCCATGGCCTTTGGATCAGCTCCTGCCTCTGGTGCCTGCCATGTTTGAGTTCCTGTCCTGTTTTCCTTCAGTGATGGACTATATTATAGACGTGTAAGTGAAATAAACCCTTTCTTTCCCAAGTTGCTTTTGGTCACGGTGTTTTATCACACTAGTAGAACCCTCATGAAGACAATATCCATGTAGATAGCTCTGGGCATTGGTTTGGGTCCATCAATACTAAGGTCTAGATCTGTGTGCCTATTGTGGGCTGGGGTTCTATGGAACTTAGATATGATCTGTGTAGGCTCAATGGAGATATCGGTGACATGGGAATTTGGGGTTCAGAGTGATAATCTCAGAGGTGTTTTCGAGACAGGCTTTGGAAGTCTGCCTGTGAGTGATCATATTCAAGGGGTGCCTTTGTGGGTTGTCCAACCCTGCCTGAGGTCAGGGTCATGGCATGGAGGCCCCTGTTGGGAATGGATGCTGAGTCAAGGAATGTTTGAATTGCTAAGTAGGGTGGGTCTTTGTTAGCTGTGTGTGTGTGTGTGGGGGGGGTTCTAGTAAATAATTTGAAGGAGAGGTTATCGGGACTGAAGGTTTGAATCCATTTGTCTTATGTTTTTGTCTTTTCTTTCCCTTCAGATATCTGGAATGCACAGCATTTCATATTCATAATTCCAGCCTAGTTTGTGATCTAATGCCCAGAGGATGCAGGTCACATTTGTTTTGGGTACAGGAACTTGTGCAAGTGTGTATGGAGGTCAGAGGTTGATATTGGGTGTCTGCCTCTATCATTTTTCATCTTGCTCCCAACCATTCTGTTTTTGCTTCTTGCTGCTGGGATTGCAGTGCTGTGCCTGCTTTTAAATAAATGCTGGGGTTTGCCTTTTAAATGGATGCCTAGGGCGTGACTTTTACATGGATACTGTGCCTTGCTTTTAAATGGATGTTAGGGCCTGGCTTTAAATGCATGTCCAGGGCCTGGCTTTTACATGGATGCCCAGGGTCTGACTTTTACATGGATACCTAGGGTCTGGCTTTTACATGGATGCTTAGGGTCTGGCTTTTTTGTTGTTGTTTTTTTTTAAAATTTTATTTTATTTTATTTATTCATTTATTAAAGATTTCTGCCTCCTCCCCGCCACCGCCTCCCATTTCCCTCACCCTCCCCCACCGAGTCCCCCTCCCTCATCAGCCCAAAGAGCAATCAGGGTTCTCTGACCTGTGGGAAGTCCAAGGACCACCCACCTCCATCCAGGTCTAGTAAGGTGAGCATCCAAACTGCCTAGGCTCCCACAAAGCCAGTACATGCAGTAGGATCAAAAATCCATTGCCATTGTCTTGAGTTCTCAGTAGTCCTCATTGTCCGCTATGTTCAGCGAGTCCGGTTTTATCCCATGCTTTTTCAGACCCAGGCCAGCTGGCCTTGGTGAGTTCCCGATAGAACATCCCATTGTCTCAGTGTGTGGGTGCACCCCTCGAGGTCCTGGGTTCCTTGCTCGTGCTCTCTCTCCTTCTGCTCCTGATTTGGACCTTGAGATTTCAGTCCGGTGCTCCAATGTGGGTCTCTGTCTCCGTCTCCTTTCATCGCCTGATGAAGGTTAATATTCAGGAGGATGCCTATATGTTTTTCTTTGGGTTCTCCTTCTTATTTAGCTTCTCTAAGAACCCGAATTATAGGCTCAATGTCCTTTATTTATGGCTAGAAACCAAATATGAGTGAGTACAAATATATGCTCTACTATGTTCATAGCAGCATTGTTTGTAATAGCCAGAACCTGGAAACAACCTTCAATGGAAGAATGGATGAAGAAAGTATGGAATATATACATATTAGAGTACTACTCAGCAGTAAAAAACAAGGACTTCTTGAAGTTTGCATACAAATGGACCGAAATAGAAAACACTATCCTGAGTGAGGTAAGCCAGACCCAAAAAGAGGGTCTGGCTTTTATGTGGATGCTAGGGCCTGACTTTTACATGGATGCTGGGCCTGGATTTTTTTTTTCTTTTCTTTTTTTGGATTCTCGAGATAGGGTTTCTCCGTAGCTGTTTGGTTCCTGTCCTGGAACTAGCTCTTGTAGACCAGGCTGGCCTCCAACTCACAGAGATCCACTTGCCTCTGCCTCCCGAGTGCTGGGATTAAAGGCGTGTGCCACCACCGCCCGGCTTGGGCCTGGATTTTATATGGATGCCTAGGGCCTGACTTTTACATGGATGGTAGGGCCTGGATTTTACATGGATGCTGGGCCTGGCTTATACATGGATGGTAGGGCCTGAGCTCAAGTCCCTGTGCTTATGTGCTAAGCTAGCTCTTCAATCACTGAGCCACTGCTCTGGCATGATTGTTTTGATGGTGGTACTGGTTATTGTGCTGGGGCTGTACTTTAGTGCCTTGTGCATTCTAGGCAAGTGCTTTATCACTGAACCACACCTTCCAACCCTCCCCCTTCCCTCTTGTAAAGAAGGATGTGTGGGATGTTCCTTTGTATGGGTTTCCTGGGAGATGTTTGCTGTTTATTTTGTTTGGAAGATGCCATGTGTTCAGAGCCCCAGAGTGTCTTTCTTACTTGCTGGCAAGCCTGAAGTCTGCATGCCTATCCGTTGGCAGGTACTGGTGGCTGGGGAAAGGTTGTGTGGCTCAGTGCCAAAGTAGATGTGCACTTGCTGTGAAGAAAGCTGGCCTGAGGCCCTTCCCCAGTGCTCAAGATAAGAATGGGCAGTAGAGCAGATGGATGACTTAGCTGCCTAGAACATGCTACTCAGTGAGCAAGAAGGAGAGAGAAGTGGCAGGTTAAGGTGGGGGAGACAGAAGATGCCAGTTCTGGTTTCTGTCCTTTTTGTGAACCATGTGGTGGTCTGAGTAAGGATGAGGGTAGAATGTGTGTAGGAGTGTGTGACAAGAAATATCTCAGAACACTGTGTATGTATTTAAATATGTAGAGACCTTGTGACCTTCACTGCAGTATTGTGGTTCCATGAAGGCCATAGGGCCAAATGAAACTTGGTTGATGAAATGACAGGGATCCGGATGCATAGGCAGGGCTCCTACATGGATTAATCTCTTTTTACCTGTGCTTAAATCAGAATGCTTAATGAAATTGAGCTTGATGAAGTTGTTAGGTTTTAGTGAAGTTGCATAGGTAAGCAACCTGGTGCATGTGCAGTTGGTAAGAGTTTTTTTTTTTTTTTATAGACTTGGAGTGTTCTGTGATGGCCCCCTACTCCTTTTTCCAGCTGAATTCTACTTATTTTTGACTTGCCTAGATATTGCCCGTGCTCAGAGTATGTAATATGTCAAGGGCTGTAGCACTTCTAGGTTGACTTACATGTGTTTTAACTTTTTGTCGCTGCGACAGAATACCTGAGAGAGCTACAGCAAAGGAAGACAGGTGTTTTATTTAGCTCATGGTTTCCAGGTTTTGGGTACATGGTCCCCTGACTCTGCTGCTCCTGAGGCTCATGGGTGGTGAGGCAGTTCAACTGGGGAGTATGTGGCTGGGAAACAAGGCTTACCTGGTGAATATGAGGATGAGAGAGACAGAGAGAAACAAGTTGAGACTTAATGATCCAGTCACTTCCAAAATCCCCATGAACTGGCATCTTCTCCTTTAGGCACAAGAAATCTTCAGGGATAGTTCCTGTTCAAGAAGATACTCAAATATCTTCTGATAATCTTTTGACAGTTCTGTCACCCCACCAAAAATATTCTGAGATGTGGCCAAAGCTGTGATATTTTCATCTGTGTTCGTTAGATCTGGCTACAGAACTTGGTTCTTGCATGTGCTCAAGGGGCAAGGCTTTTCATCTTACAGCTTATCTCTAGTGATATACTTTAAGCAAGACTGTACTACCTAAACCTTCCCCAAAGCGCTACCAAGTAGGATCAAAGTGTTCAAGTACCTGAGATCATGGAAAACATTTCTCATTCAAACCAATATGTGTAGCTCTAGATGGCCATATTTGCACATGGAGTATATCCATGGATATGCAGAGTCTGTCCTTTATAACCTGAGCAGAGTCTGTCCTTTATAACCTGAGAATACCCCGCGGCTGGTCCTTGCAATACAGGAAGAATTGGGGGATAGTTTATGATGACAAGATCAGTGGGCCCGTGTTCACTCTGGGCAAGCTATTCTTTTTTCTTCATCCTTGCCATGTCATTGGTGACATGAAAACATCATAAGTATGTGGCAACTGAGATTGGAGAGGAAGTAGTGTAGTAGAAAGGTCACCAAGACAAACAATGTCACAGAAACTAGGTGGCCACACACTCACAGGGAAGGAAGGTGCTACAGGAGGCTGGGTTTTAGAATCTGAGAACAGGATCACAGCCAGATGGGTCAGCCTAGGAGGAGCCAAGTCAGTTTTCAGTGAACCAGAGAGAAGCCGCAAACCAGAAAGGCCAGCACATGGCCATGGTCTTTTATTGTATACAAAGTCCTCCTGCTGTGTTTCTGTCCTCATAAAACTGACCATCTTATAAGGGAAGATAAATTAAAAACAGGGAAGTGACAGACAAGGCTGAGGCAGCCAAGAGAAGTGACTGCAAAAACAGTCACTCTTCCCTTCAGAAATTTAGTGGTTTGGGGCTGGACAAATGGTTTGTGTTCACAGTTCATGAAAGACTTCGACCTTTCAACACCCACAAGTCTAAATGCTGAGGCTTTGTCCTGTTGCGATTTTCCCATTTTTTAAAAATGAGATACTTATGTATTTACTAATAACTTGAATATTCTTTGGAAAGGCCTCCAAATTCATGACAAACCCCAGGGAATATTATTGTGAATTGTTTAGCATCTTTTATTGTTTGTGACTCCCTCTGGTACTGTCTTTTAAAGGGTGTGAAAATGCATCTTTTTGTCAGCATTAGTCAAGAATGCAGTCCCTCTCTGCTGTCTAACTTTGCCTGGGCATAAATGTAGAATGTTCTTTCTGTAAAAAGTGTGTTAAGTAATTAACAATTAGAGGGAGAATTTTTGTTTACTAGGGTAAAGAAGGAGCCTGAGAATCAAACCGTATAAAAATATAACCAAAGAAAATAAAGCAAAATGCCTGTTTGGTGAAATTTAGCTCTCATTAACTCTACTAATTCAATATCATGGGAACAAATAGTCCTAAGGGGATAATGGGGCAATGTTATTTGTTCCTGGGTTTTTGTTTTTAATTCATTGCATGCTCAATATCTGAGGCAGGATGCTTAGTATGTGAGAGCTAGATTGGGCCCATTTGGTGCTGTTTCTCTAAGGGACAGGAAAGGGATTTCACCTCTTGCATATGAATTTACTAGATGAATAGATAGAATTTAAGCCAAAGATGGACATGGGCAGGGCAGTGGATGTAAGAGCAGTTTATCAAAGGAGCAAGGAACTGGTGGTCCAAAAGGGTGAGTGCATTCTCTGGTTGCCTCTTTTTCAGATTTTTGTATACATTTATGTTTCTTTCAGCACATGCTGTTTATTTAGTTTAATATAAAAAGGCAAGACAGTAAAAGTTTAAAAACTAAAAGCTTCTTTCTCTCTAAATCTCACTTTCCATAGTAAGTTGTGATAATAGTTTCTTGTATATTTTCTAGGACGTTTTATGTGAAAGTGTGTGTATGTGTTTGTGTGTTTCCTAGTGTATCTTGGACATATTAGCATACCAATGGGCTCAACATCCCCAGGCCAGTCACGGAAAATATCTCTTAGGGTTTAATGAAGCTGGGATAACAGAAGCAGTTTGTAGTTAAGCTAACAAGGTTTTTGTTTATTTATTTATTTTATTAGCATTGAGGGAACTGTGGAAATTAAGGGCAGGGATGTTCGCTGTTGGGGTGGGAGTGGGTGGGTAGCAGGAGGTAGGGCAGTTTTGCTGGACTGAGAAGCAAGCAGAGAATGTAAGGTGTGACAGGAACAGTGTGACCTAGATACCATCATGTTGATAAGAGAGACTATTCCTCTCCTTGGACTAGTACCTCAGAATTCAGTGTGTGCATGAGCATGCATGTATAGTAGCTAGTTGATTGAGCTGGTATTTATGTGTTCATTCACAGTCAAGACCAAGGACAAGAACTTGGCTCTCACTCTTCACTTGACACTTCACTAGGTTTTGATGGGTCATAAGCAGTGCTATAGAGCTTTGAAAAGTTGACAGCTGATATAGACATTGTAGTCTAGGAAAATGATGTTTATGAATTAATTGCCTGATAGATGTCTGTCCACCCTATTCCATATCTTATTTATATTTTATCTCTTTTTTTTGGGGGGTGGAGATAAGGACCAAAACCCGGGTCGTTGTACTTGCCTAGCTAAGTCCCTAGGCCTGTCCTTTTTGAATGAAAAAATGTGAGCCCCATGATGGTTTACACCTGCAGTCCCAGCCACTCAGGAAGCTGATAGAAGAGGCTCACATGAGACCAGTTTGAGTAGAGGAAATAGTCTCTGGAGGGTGATTCTGTCATTGGTGGTGCTGTGATTGTAGTTCACAACTTGTCATGGGCAAATGTCTGTGAATGTCTGACTTCTTAACTGCTTTGGGAAATTGCCTGCAATTTTATTTGCTAGGGGTGTAAGGTGGTAAATACATTGTTAAGTGATCAGAATTCCCTGGAAGGTTTTTCCAGAGTGCCTGGATTTCAGATGCCTCCTCCTACCCTCAGGCTGTTCCCAGTAAGATTCACTGTCTGGCACTACCCACTCCTGGCCTGACACTGGCTGATTTGTATCCTCTAAGCTTTGTTGGAAGTCATTGCTGCGCTGGGCTACTTAGTGGTAACTATGGGATGAGAAAGAGGCATCCCACTAAGCCTGAATGGTACCCTTTTTGTCACAGTGGGAGAGACTTGGGGGCCAGATAGAGGCATCCCACTAAACCCTCATTGTACATTTTCTGTCACAGTGGGAGAGAAGGTATCTTAAACTGATGAATGGGATTACTCTGTCTTACACTACCATCATGAATTTAGGAAGACCTTGCTTTGAATTTTTCTAAAAAATTTAGGAGAACAGATTGAGGGAAGCTATAACTCCATAAATTCTGTCGGTAACACTCTTTGTCAGGCAGGGGCAAAGTCTCAGGTTTCCTAGGCTGGCTGCAAACTTGCCATGTAGCTAAGGGCCATCTTAAACTTCTTATCCTCCTGCTCCCACCTCCTGAGGGCTAGGATTACAGGCCTGCTGCACCTGTCACTCCCTGTTTATGTGGTGCTAGGGAGGGCATTGGGCTTGGAGACAAGAATTCTACCAACTGAGCCACATCCCTTGCTCAACTGCTATTTGTAAGGCAGAAAGGGAAATAAACCTCACAGAAAGAAAGTGGGGGTGTCTTATACAGAAGATGGGTGTGTAGCAGTAAAAATTGAAGGAACCAGTCACACTGTTAATTATATCTGACTGCCAGGGCTAGGATAGGGTTCTCTACCACATTGTGTGTGTGTGTGTTCGTGTGTGTGCGTGCCCCTGTCTGTCTGTCTGTCTGTCTGTCTGTGGGTGTGTGTCTTTGTGTGTGTATGTGTATGTGTGGTTTAAGATAGCTGCTGATTGCAAGGACTTAATCAATGGGCACTCTCAAAAGCTGTGGTATATTGAGAGACAACCACCATCCCAGATAAATGGAAGCTCAGTTACTGTGCACCTGAATGCTGCAGCTTTGGTTAGGGAAGGAAGAAGTAAGTGGGAGCCCCTAGCCCACATCCCCCAGACCTTTGCTTTGGTTTCTGCTGGGTAGGGAGGATGACCTGGATAGCACAAGAACAGTGGGACTTCTTGGCTCGTGTCCTCAAGCCTCTCTGCTCAGTCATATCTCAGTCTTCACACTTCCCTGTTCTTTGTCACCCTAGCCAACTTCTGTAGGTGCTTTGCAGTTTTCATAATTCCCTAGACTGTTGCTGTGACATAAACAGCAGGTGTGACTGCATTTCAGAGGCATCCCACTGTTTGTTCCGTAGTTAAGAACTTGCTGAATGATGATGTGTGGAACAAAAACCTTTGTTTTGTATTTTGGTTGACCATGTGTCCTGGTTGCCTTCAATACATTCATGACCTTGAGTTTTTTAGTTGTCTTGGTGTGTGTTTAAGTGTCTACTCATGAGGTTAGGGAAAGGAGGAGGCCAGGTGCCATGCCTACCCAAGTATGAGTTGTGTTTCAACTTTCTATGGGTGTCACTTTTGAAGGCAGCAGGGATTCTGAGTATTTTTATTTTTATGGTTCTAAGAGATGTGGCTCAGTTTTCATCCTCACATTCATCTTCCTTATTTTTTTTTCTATTAGCTTGCATACTGTATGTGGGGCATACTAGAGCACCCATTTATAGAAGAAGGAAACATAGTTCTTGCAAAGTGGCATGTTGCTTATGTGCAACATAAACAACTATGTAAGTATTTATTACAGAAAGTAAAATGAATGCCTATTTCCTCACCTACTTTTGATTATGTGAGTGGGGCCAGTGTATGTATGTACACATGTGTATATGAGTGTGCACATACAGGCCAGAGGAAGATGTGGGATAGCTTGCTTCCCTTAAGACAGATTCTTTCACTGAAAGCTTCTGCAGTCTTCCTGTGTACGTCACTTCACAGCTCTGGGATTATAGTGCATAGAGCCATGCCAGGCTTTTTGCATGGGAGTTAGATATTCGAACTTGTGTTTACACAGCAAGCAATCTTTCCACTTCATTCCCCTAATCCTTTTATTTGTTTTTATTTATGTGTATATACATGTGTCTTGTGTGTGAGTCTGTGCATGTGCCTTCAGAGGCTAACAGAGGCTGTAAGATCCCCAGAGTTAGAGATGATGATGAGCCATCTGACTTGGGCCCTGGGAATTGGTCTGGTCCTCTAGAAGAGCACTAAGAGCTCTTACTTGTTGAGCCATCTTTTCACCACCTCCTTGATTTTTTAAGGAGCAAATTTATTATTATTATTTGTGTGCGTATACTTGTAGAGGTCAGGACAGTTTGCAGGAATCAATTTTCTCCTTTCACCATGTAGATCCTTGGGATCAAACTTAGGTGTCAGGCTTGGTGGCAAGTGCCTTTACCTGCTAAGCCATTTTGCAGGCTATTCTGAAGAAATTGCTGCCACACAATTCAGTCAAGTGAACATAGGCAGCTTACTGCCACACCGACCAATCATACTTTTCTTCAGTCATTTGATCATTGTTATCTGAGTACCTCCTCCCTGTGTTTTGTTTTATGTCTCTTTAGTCATCTCTGTGTTGGAGAATCTCCCCTACCTCCTCCCAAGGCACGGGAGTTTTGATCATCTCTCTGTTTTCTTAGGATTAGAGTGAGATTAAGAGCTACACAGCTGAATATACCCATCTAGAGTAGTGGATGAAGGTCTACCCACCAAGTGGCTCCCTTAGGAAAGTGGTGCCCAGTCTGAGGTGTCATTACTGCTTTATTGTCACATCTTTCTCATTCAGTAGTTATGAGCATTTACTGCTCTTGCAGAGGACCATTGATGTATTACTACACACATCAAGAAGGACACATTTGGGGAACTGTGGCTTTCTGTTAACAGGATCCTGTAAGTCCTATTCACTTGCATGTTGACAGTGGCTGACCTTATGATAAATAGAGGCAGAGGAGAACGTTGGGAAAGAGACCGGCAGACTTACAAAGTGAAAAGCATTCTCTTTGGGCAGTTCTTCAACCCATGTGCTGTTAGTTAAAAACAAAAACAAAAAATTGATGTGTTTCTAATTCTATTTATTTTGCATATATTAGAAGGCAGTCTTTTATATCTGTTTTTATTGTATGGGAATGTTTTGCCTGCATGTATGTGTACCACATGCATGCTCATGGAGTCCAGAAGAGGATATTGGCTCTCCTGGAAGTGTGTAGTTAAAGACAGTTGTAAGTCACCATGTAGGTTCTGGGATTTGAATCTTTGGTCCTCTGCAAGAGCAGCAAGTAACTTAACTACAGAACCATCTCTCCAGCACCCTGGTTAACAATCTTTAGACCTTCAGCTCTGCTTCTTTGTAAAAGAATCCCTGTGTGATTTTGATTGTTAACTTGACAGGATCAAGCCTCTCCAAACCTTTGATATATGTGAGTGAGAGATTTCTAGATTATGTTAAGTAGGTTAGTACAGCAACTGTGGGCAGCACCACCCTATGGGCTGGGCTTGGCTTCTGGACTGAATGAAGAGGAGAATGAGCTGAGCATCAGCATTCACTTCTCTGCTCTTCACAGTGTATCTAGCTATCTTGAAAGGTTATGCTTCCATGCTTTTTCTTCATCATGACAGACTGCTCAAACTGTGAGCCAAAATAATCTCTTCTATCTTTAAATTGCTTTGGTCAGGTATTTTGTTATTAACAGCAATAGAAGTGACCAATTCAGTCATTTATCCTTTAAAAATGTGTTATAAGCTGGTTTAAAGGTGTGTTATAAGCTGGTTGTGATGCCACGTGCTTTTAATCCCAGCAGAGGCTGGGGCGGGGGGGGGGGGGGGTCTATGAGTTTGAGGCCAGCCTGGTCTACAAGGAATTCCAGAGAAACCCTGCTCCAAAAAAACCAAACCAAACCAACCAACCAAACAAACAAAACAGTGTGTTATAATCCATCACCATACTTGTTTTAGATGTACAAGCTGCATTAAATTTCCTAGTGGAAGTCTTTTCAAGATGAGTCCTGGGTCTTTTGGTCTTATTTCTCTCTGACCTTTTACACATATCCTTCCTTGCTGGGATGCAAACCTGTTCCAATTCCTAGAGCAAATTCCCAGGTTCTAGCCTAGAATCAGGTCTTTTTGCTATGGCAGTTAGATGTTAAGAGCTGTTAGTTTGCTCATTGCTGTTGGTGTTATTTCTTGGCTCTTTCAGAGAGGAGGCCCTGGAGGTGGATATTGTTTACCTGTGTGGCTTCCTGCTGATGTTCATTGCCAAGTGCAGCTCTGAAGAATTTTTCTTTTAACATCTTTCTGTAGTGGTTTCTTTAT
Organism: Alexandromys fortis; assembly: GCF_014885135.2. Lineage (NCBI taxonomy): Eukaryota > Metazoa > Chordata > Mammalia > Rodentia > Cricetidae > Alexandromys > Alexandromys fortis. The sequence continues at coordinate 286,784 of NW_026068168.1, read as the reverse complement.
CCATTGTTGCACAGCCCCCATCCTGTGTATTTAGGTCCCAGAGTTAGGGTATTGGTCTGTGCTAGTCTTCAGCGCCAGTCTTTAGTCTACACCAGCTGGGCCCAATTCTGCAAACTGTTTATTTTTAGAGGCATTCAAGCTTTGAACAGTTTGGCACTTTTAAGTAGTTGACAGTGGGGGGTGGAATTAAAAGAGGTGAATTGTGTTGTTAGATAGCTCAGTTGGTAAAATGTTTGTTCATATAACTATGAAAAACTGTGTTCAAAATCCTCCGCACATATGTGAAAACTTGGGTATGGTAACATGTGTTATAATGCCAGAGCTAGAGGTGGGGGCAGAGAGTGATCCCTGGAAATTGCTAGCTGGCCAGTTTAGCTTATTTGATGAGCTCCAAGTTCAGTTGGAGACTCCCTCAAAACCTATGGTGGAGAGCAACTGAGGAAAGCATCTGATGCTAGCTATGGGCCCGCACATGTGCTTGCATGCACACAAAACATGTACCTTATTTCATGATGTGAGGAACTGCTTTCATGATAGTCTACAGACCCAGAGGGAAGACTGGTGAGGGTGCCGGGGATGGTGGTCACAGATCAAACTGTTCTGAGGATTCAGGGCCAAAGGCACACTTGTATGACAGTTCACTCACTCCAAGCCCACCCTGGAGAATTGGCTTGATTTCTAAGAGCCCCTTTACTTCTGAGCTTGGTTTTGTTAAAAGGAGCTACAGGCCTGGGATCCCAGAAATAGCCTGGGATTCTGCAGTCTGGCTCTGCTCTGTATGTGGGGGTAGGGCATGGGGCTAGGAGTTGGATGAAAGTCCCCATTGAAAGCATGGTTAAAAGGATAAAAGAGCTTTGATGTAGACTGTTTCCAGCCATCCATTTAATTCTCAGTCCACAAGTGGAAAGAAAATAAACAGCCATTCAAAAGTAATATTTATGTAACCTGCAGAAATCTCGGCCAACCATGGGAAAGATGATGCACTTTGACGTGCAGGATGGTCTCCCGAGTTCCCCCTGGCTGCAGGCCTCTGAGCAAAGCTAATGAGAGTGAGCAGTCTCTGTTTCTGTCAGAGTCCTCTGAATCCTCTTTATAACATGGGAACATTTTTTAAATGGAAAAATGAGTTGTGCAGATTTTACATTTAGGTCATTTTCATGGAATATAGGTCACTCACACAGATGCAATGCAATTGCTTTTACTATTTTGGTCTATATACATGTTGTGTTGTGTGTGTGTGTGTTTGCATGTGGATCCAGAGGCCAGATGTTGGGTGTCTTTTCTCTACTGATCTCTACCTTTATTGTATTTTATTTTTATTTAAGAAAGATATACTACATGCCTGTGAGTGTATGCTGTATTTGTATATGTCTATGGAGGTCAAAAGAGGGTGTTGGTTCACCAAGAGTTAGAGTTAGAGATGGTTGTGAGCTGCCAAATGTGGGTGGCTAGGAATCCAACTAAGACTCCAGGGGAGCAGCATAAGCTATATTAATTGCCAAGCAGTTGCTTCAGCCGCTGTACCTTTAATTTTAACTGACTGAGCTAGGCTGGCTGGCTGGTGAACTTCAGGAGTCTACTTATTTCTGCCTTTACTGAAGCTGGTGTTTTCTGTGGATTTGGGGGATCTGAACTGAGGTCTTCACACTTAAGCTTCTATAGTGAGTGGGCTTCCATAGTGAGTGGGAACTTTGCCCACTAAAGGTATTTCCCCAGCCACATATTTAATTTTGTTTTAGATCCCCCCCCCCCCCAAGAAGGGAATTAGGTGAGATTTAAAAGAATGTGGGAAGATAGACTGAGCTAGTGTTGAGGATGGAGTATCCTTCAAATAAGTCCAGGCTGTCTGGCTGTGGTGGCTCACTTCTGTAATCCCAGCACTCAGGAGCCAAGGCAAAAGAATTGCTTCAGTTTGAGGCTAGACTGGGCTGCACAACAAGTTTTAGGTCAGTTAGGCTACATAGTAAGACTCAGCTCAAAAAACAAAATTACAAACTTGGGTTGCTTTTTCAATGCAAAGTTTTGAAAGGATAGGATGCTGTTCTCTCTCTCTCTCTCTCTCTCTCTCTGTGTGTGTGTGTGTGTGTGTGTGTGTATACAATCAATGAATCCTGAGTATGTGCCCAATGAAGCTAGAGGTTGATAGGCAGGTATTAGTTGCTCTCTACTTTTATTTTTAAAGGCAAGGTCTCTTACTGAACCTGGAGCACCCCAATTTGTCTAGCCTGCCTGATCAGGGATCACTTATCTCTGCCTCCCCAGCACCAGAATAACTAGGACATACCATTCACTACACCCATTTTCTATAGGTATTGGGGCTCTGAACTCAGGTTCTCATGGCTTGTGTGGCAAGCAGTATATACAGTGAGCCCAGACCCAGGGCAGTTGTTTTTAAACTAGGGTAGTTGTATCCTTCAAGGGCCTTTGTCAATACTTTTTTCAGTTGTCACAAATGTTGGGGGAGGGGTACTTCTGGTCTCTGCTGGGTGGAAGCCCAGAATGCTGTTACAAGTCTATATAGTACTTCATACTAGTCTTTTCTGCCTGTCCCAGAATGACTTACCTCATACAATGTCCCCACCAGAATGAACTTCAAGTAAGATGTTCTCTGATCTCATTCCTTAGCCTACATCACAAGATTTTCCTGGCTAATTCCTCATATGGAAATAGAGATAGAGGGACTCCCCTGTAGACACAGTGTCCCCTGTAAGCATGAAGGTAGAATTTTGTTGGCCCAGAACCATTATCCACGTTATCACTCTCAAGTGTTTACAAGAAAGTTTTCCCCATGTTTTTCTTCAGAAATGAAGTTTCAGAGATGGGGAATATATTCATGGTACAAACCTCTTTTGCGTACCTGTAACAAACAGCAGGTACTCAGCCAACTCTGAGATGCAGAGTGTACCTTTCTTACTCTGAAGAACCACCAGTCAGGCTAGAGAGGTGGCTGAGGATTCTGGTGACACCTACTCCAGTGCAGGGGACAGGTGGTGCATGTTCCAAAGACACTGATCTGAGCTCAGTCAGGGCCTGTGTGGAGCAGGTATAAAGGAGGAAACCGTACTAGGGTGTTTTGAAGATTAGGAGATAGGGCCTGCCTGAGGTCAAGCAGGTGTTTTATGCCATTAGGATGGAAGCTGTGTAGCCTGCAGGTGTCTGATGCTGTGTGCCTGTGCAGTTCAGGAATGCCATTCTATCTATTCTATGTGGTTTGGGGAGATCATGTGTGTGAAGAGTGAGGGAGACAGGATGAAAATCTAGAGAGCTTTTTATTAGCTTTTGAGTTCAGAGTTAGATGGGAATTGCTTGGGCTTGCATGTATCTATGTCTGTCTTTTTGTTGTTCTTTTCTTGCTTCAGACATAACTATTCATTTTCATGCATTTCCCATGAATTCTGAAGTGGAGAACATAGATTGGTTATCCATAAGCAAGTGTAGATGTGTAGATTTGCTGAAAGCAAAGACAACTGTTCAGAAAGTATGAAAGGAAGCATGGCCCCTGGCTCAGTTTGTAAAATGCTTGCTGTGCAAGCATGAGGACCTGAAATGGAATCTATAGCATTGTGTAAAAAGTGTCCACATAAAGGTGTGGTAGTGCACACCTGTAATATTACAAAACGACAACACTGAAGCTTTGACAGGAGGATCTGGGGCTCATTGAACATCCACTCTACTCAACTACTGAGCTCCTGGTTTGTCGAGAGACACAGTCTCAAAAAATTAGGTCAACATCTGGCTTCTACATCCATGTACACACACACACACAGCAATATTCTTGTCTACTGTTGCTATTTCTGCAGCTGTAATTTCAAATGGAATGACATGGTAGGTAGAATCATGACCCCAAAGAGGTGTCCCTTTCCCACTCCTAATTGCAGGTAGAATTTAAGAATCCTTAGATGTATAGATGGTCCATTTGTATGCACAGTAACGGCAAAGGTGCTTTGAGTAGAGAGGGATTCAGGAGATTCAGAATTCAAGCCCTGAAAATTGGCATTCTTAACATAGATGGAACTGAAAATCTACTTCAGAAATGAGGGGTAGTTCTTACCATCTAGTAAGCAGACATTGTGTGGTTTCATCAGCTGGGTTCTGTTGTGATTAACAAAACACATTGCATACATTTCAGTTTTTCATCAAAGTCCAGCTGAAAACCTGTGCTATATGACCACATTTACTGTTTGGATGTAATTTGAATTAGAAAGCCATTCTCTGTGTTTCTTATTAAATTCAATTATGCTTTTATGCATTTGACAGGAGAGGGAATGCATGTATGTTAAATCGCCTTACATCCCAGAGCATATAAAGGATTTTCATGTTTGAGAAATTGATAGTATGAGGTTTTGACTGTCCAGTAACAATGAACCATGTATATGGCGTTTAACATTTGTACATTCATACTTCTGGCTTCAAAGAGCCCGGAGAACTTTAACAAAAGGAAAACCATGTTTTGTTATTGCTTTAAAAATTAAATTATTATTATTGTAGTTTATGTGTGTGTGTGTGTGTGTGTGTGTGAGCTCCTTGGTGTGAATGTAATAATCAGAGAACAACCTGTGCAGGTTGCCTCTCTCCTACCATATGGACTCCAGGGATTGAACTCATGGCAAGTGTTGAGCCATCTCACCAGCCCCTTGTTTTGTTTGTTTTTTAGACAGGGTCTCATTATGCATCCCAACCTGGCTTAGAAGTCATGGCAATCCTGCTTTAGCCTCCGCAGTGGGGGTTATAGGCTTGCACCCTGTGCCTTACTAAAAATGAGCTTTATTGAGCTCTAGTAGTAATACACTAAAAAATTGCATGTGTGCCTGCATGACAGAAGTGGGCATTGGATCCTCTTATAGATCGTTGTAAACTACCATGTGGTTGCTGGGAATTGAACTCAGGACTCTGGCAAGAGTAGCCAGTGCTCTTTTTAATGGCCAAGCCATCTGTCCAGCCCTCAGCAAAATCTGCCTTTTCATAGCTCTATGATCCAGTGATCATTTTGTTTGTATGTGTGTAGGTGTTATTGGGTAGACTTTTTATCTTGGTGAAATCATTAGCAACACATTGTGACCCACTCCTCCTTGGCAGCTACTAATTTATTTCTGTCTACGGATTTGTATAATCTAACTTCAAAAAGTTTTTGCACAGGTGTTTAATTAGCTTTATTTTTAGAGTGGGGTATAAGTGGAGACTATTCTTTTGTTTTTTGGGCCTCCCAGACCCAAATAATCACACAAAACTATATTAATTATAATACTGTTTGGCCAATGGCTCAGGCATATTCCTAGCTAGCTCTTATATCTTAAATTTACCCATTTCTATTAATTTGTGTGTCGCCATGAGACTGTGGCTTACTGGTAAGGTTCTGACGTCTTTCTCCTTTGGCAGCTACATGGCATCTCTTTGACTCCACTCAGGACCACTTTAGTTGCTGTTTCTGTATCCCATGATTTTGAAGATTTTGAAGATAAGGCCACTATTATTGATAAGATAAGGCCACTATGTATATAGTGCACATGCTTTATTTTTTTCTTTTTAAATTTTTATTATTTCAGGGAAGGTTGTATTTTAAACTAGAAACTGGTGCTCCAGAATAGACATGTGCCTAAAGTTGGGCTGTCTGCTCAAACATTTCAGGATATACAGAAAAGCACTTCCTTCCCATCATGATAGAATTGATATTAGGATGCCATATCTTAGTGATAACCAGACCTTAGGAGGATTAAATGGATACATTTCTGGTATTTTTCATCTCTAGTTCATCTCTTTCTCCTTCATATGGTGTGTCTTGAGGGTACTGCCATTTCTCCCCTAATTCTACAAAATTCTTACCTGCAAGATCTACTTTAATTTGATTTTTGCTCTTCTTATTTCTGCCTACATTGTCCACAAATTATAATTCAGAGGAAAAATGGATCTTTATTTCCCATTAAACAAAGAACACTATTACTGTATGAAGATTTACTAAATCAGCTCAAGAAAATACCATCAACATGATCACCATTATATAGAAACATTTTACATGATCTAGAGTAGGGTCTTTATCTCCAGATAAGGTTGAGAGCAGGCATGAAGCTGGAGCAGTAGCTGAGAGCTTACTCTCCAATCAGGAGAGAGAGGGGGAGAGGAGGGAGAGAGGGGGGAGGGAAAGAGGGGAGGGGGAGAGAGAGAGAGAACTAGTCTCATGTTTTAAATGAGTGGGTTGTAGAATTTATTTTTGTGTGTGTGTGTGTATGTGTGTTTGGCCTCCTTCATTTTGTAGAATTGTTTCTCACCCCGCTGCATTCATTCTTGTCTTTCTCCCCTCCTTCCATACCTCCCTCCCTCCCTGCCTCCATTTAGTACTGGGAATTGAACCCAGAGCCTTGCTCATGCTAGACAAGCACTCTATTATTTATGTCTTACTTTGAAACAGGGTCTTGCTGAGTTGCCCTAGCTGGCCAGAAAATCACGGTAGCTGACACATCTGTCTCAGTCTCTGGAGTATCTGGGATGACAGACCTGCACCAGTGGGCCCAGCTGCTATAATATATTAGGGTTCATTCATATTGTGACACGGATGGATGGTAGATTGCTTACTGTACTGTTTAATGACACTCCATTTTACCATATTTGTTTATTCATTGATAAAATCATGCTTTTTGTTTATCCTTTCTTCAGTTGATGGTCATAAACTCTTTCTGCCCTTTTCTGTTGTGAATATAGCTGTTATGTCTTCATTGTCTTGATTACATTCTTAGGAGCAGAACTGTTTAGTCAGATTATGCTATGGTTTAGATGAGAACTATCTCCCATAGCCTGATGACCTCTGAATACTGATGCTGTTTGGGAAGGTTGTGAAACCTTTAGTGGGTGTCGCCTCACAGAATGAACTGGGGTCAAGTCCCGATGCCCTACTTTCTATCTGCTTTGGTTTCTTGATTAAATAAGCAATGTGACCAGCTGCTGTCACCTGCACTTTCCCTGCCATGGTGGACTATCTTTTCAGACTTTGAGACCAAATAAACTCTTCTCTGAACTAAGGCATTTGAGCATAGAAACAAATATAAACAAGAAAACAAATATAAATCTTCAACTTTAAAAAGTTTAAAAATATTTTATGTGTATGTGTATTTTGCCTACACATATGTCTGTGTATCATGCACATGCTTAGTGCTGAGGGAGACCAGAAGACAGCATGAGATCTGCTGAAACTGGAGCTACAGAAGGTTGTAAGCCACCATGTACGTGCTCGGAATTGAACCTGAATCTGGAAGTGCAGCCAGTGCTCTTTAACAGTTTAGCAATCTCTCCAACCCCATGTTCAACTTTTTCAAAGATATTTTTTCTTCTCTTTTTATGTGTGTGGCGTGGAGGCCAGAGGTCAATGTCAGATGTGTTCCTCTATTGCCCTCTACATTTTCCAGACCAGGGACCCTCAAGGCCTCTGGAACTTGCTGAGTATGCTAGAATGGCTGATCACTAAGCTACAGTATCTAACTCTCTCCACTGTGCCTGGCTTTCTACATGGGTATTGGGATCTGAACTCAGGTCTTGTGCTTGTGTGACAAGCATTTTGCCAACTGAGCTTTCTTTCCCAGCCCCAACCCTTTATTCTACACTTTTAAAGCACAGAGTGCAAAAGTTCCTTGATTTCAAAGGTGCATGCCAAGAATGAGGCCAAATGAATGACCCAGAGTTTTTCAGAATGGAAACTTTAATGCAGGGAACAAGATGGCATGGCATGAAACTGAAAATAAGATACCGTGCCTGCCCCTGAGGGAGTGTGACCAGAATTTTTAGGAAAGTAAGGACAAGATGTAGAGTAAAGTGAGTATGGGCAACAGGGTATAGGATTACAACAGGAGGTTCTCACTCATGTGGCCTGAGTCACAGGTGTTCTTCTTTCACTTAAGCCACAGGGATGAGTTTTAGGATTGCTTGTTTGAAGGGCAACAAAGAGCTGCCTGAGGTGTAGAACTGGAACTTCATATTCATTGTGCAGTACAGAGGCTTCTAACGCAAAATGCTAAGTACTGTAAAATGGTGTGAATGTTCTGCAGTGGGTGCTCAGCAGTGAGAGGGAAGAGGTGTATTCCACCGACTGCTGTAAAACTCTTCCTTCTATAAACTCAGGTGAGTAAAGTAGCACATGTTTACTGTCTTACAGTTTGGAGGTCACAAATCTGAAGACAGCTCATTGTTATTTTCTGGTGGTTCAAGGGACCCCCTGTCCATATTTCTTTAGCCCACAGCTACCACATCCCTTAGCCCACAGCCCCTTCCTCTCAAAGCCAGTAGAGCTGACTTGCATTTTTCTCATGAAGGATCCACAGGCATTAGGTCTTCTACCCTTTCCTTGTTTAAAGAATTCTTTTGAAAACACTGTGTAGAATAAAATTGGTTTGTGTGCTGTGACCTGCTTTAGAAGACTAGTAGTGGGAGAGAAGCTCTTGTGTTGCTACTTAGCAAATACCCCTCATATAACCCAGGGTGTAAATGCTGGAAATGCTGTTGGATCTTTAGCAACCTGATTTCTCTTTGCGACTTTCACTTCCCCTTGTCAGTAACTAGACAGTTCCAGCTTGAGGGGATTGAAGTGTAGGAAACACTGCTGGTGAGGAGGACATTATTTTACTTACTACAAATGGAATATGAAGTATTGTATATAATTCTTGTGAATGTTACTACTGGTCCTCATCTCCACCTCTCCTGGTGGCATAGGAAGCACATGTCCAGGCAGTTGATGGAAGGAACCTAGTTTGTTTTTCTCAGATAGTGATGTAACTGATGGCATTTTTTTTTAAATGATGAGCTATGGTCAGACTATAATGTAGCAAGAATTGTATATTTTTACAGAAGGATTGATCAGGTTGACACCAATTCTTGTCACTATGAAGAGACCACAGCATACCACCAGTGGAAATGATAGTACAAGTAAGTTGTATATGCAGACAGAACACTCATATACATAAAATAAATAATAAATCTTAAAAAAAAAAACAGCTATAGCCTGGTGGTGGCACACACTTTTAATCTCAGCACTCAGGAGGCAGAGGTTGGTGGATCTCTGAATTCAAAGTCAGCCTCGTATAAAATGTTAAGGGTGCACCATGGCTACAGCGATAGGACTTAAGATTTGATGCAGAGGATGATGGGGAGGGAGAAAGGTTGAGAGTCCAAGATGACATTGGCAGTGTTTGGAGCCTGGAGGAAAAGGATACCAGTTGGTAAGTCAGAATGCTGAAGACAACTTAAGGCAAGAGAGTAAGTTGACATAATGATTTCTGGGTACCAGACAGGCATCCAAGTAGAGATATAATACTATGCCTTAGCAATTATTCTATTTTATTGCTGTGAAGAGACACCATGACTATGGCAACTCTCATTTAATTGGGGCTTGCTTACAGTTTCAGAAGTTTAGTCCATTGTCATCATGGCAGGAAGCTGGTTGCACGCAGGCAGACATGGCGCTGGAGAAGGAGCTGAGCCCGGATCTTCAGGCAACAGGAAGAGAAGCCACTGGGCCTGACTTGGGCTTTTGAAACCTTCAAACCCACCTCTCAGTGACACTTCCTCAAACAAGGCCACATATACTCCAAAAAGACCACACCTCCTAATCCTTCTCAAGCAGTACCATTTCCTGATGACTAAGCATTCAAATATATGAACCTTTGGGGGCCATCCTTATTCAATTGTTCCCATACTGACCTGTTTCATACATGTTGACTAGGTCAAACCCCAGTGCAGCCCTGGTCTGCTTGGAATGGGGAATCCATGTGCAAGGCTCAGGACTCCATCTTTGAATATAGTGGCTATTACATAAGGCAGTGATGGAGGCGGTTCTGAGGCAGTTCTGAAGCAGCAATGCCAGATGGTTCTGGGAAGTGGGCAGGTCGAGGCTCAGTGTTGCATCTGTAGAGTTTATTGAGGTTATTGTTTTAACACAGCAGATGTAGAAGGCTCCTTTGGTGATTCACATGGTTCTAATCTGGGGCCTCTTTTTCTCATTTATGTTGTCACATTTAAGAAGTCCTAGTGTCTGTGTAGAGACATATGCTCAGGCTTTGACTTTTCCTAGTTGGTCCAGCTATAACCCCCATCTTGGTTATTGATCAAGTAAAACATATGGTGACCATGTGATACATCATCCAAATATAGACAATTCTGAAATAAAATCACTATTAATAATGATCCTTCTGTCATTAGTGCCAGCTTCTGAAATGGCAAGACTTTGTGATATCTTCCTAGTTCCTTCCATCTGTAATATTTCATCAGTCTACAGTATGACAAAATACTGTTTTTCTAGTAAGCTGACTTAAATTTTTGCCTCAAAGGCTAAACTCTCAAGAATGTAAAGGAAAGATGGTGTTCATAGTCACTACCCTTCCAACTTGCAGAATACTGAGGACATGTGTTTTTAAACTAAACTTGCTTGCTGAAATTTGAGATGAATGCATACACACCAAATGACTATTATTTATGTACAGGAGTTGAAGTTGTAGAGGAGACAAAACAGACCCTACTGGGTCTAGAGAGATATAGCTCAGTGGCTAGGAACACTTCCTGCTCTTCCAGAAGACCTAGTTCAACACCATCCATAACTGCAATTCCATGACATCTGACACCCTGCTCTGACCACTGTGGGTACCAGGCATGCATTTGGTGTACATATACATACATGCAGGCTCATGAATGCAAAATAAAACCTACAAACAAAATAACTACAGAGACAGAGAAAGACAAAAGATAGACACTTGTTTTATTCTAGTCAGAACAGTAGAGAGGACATTTGCTATCAAGAAAGAAATGACATCACCTTTGCTGTATCCACTTGGTCAAAGTCACTTCAGTCACTAGGTTCTTATCTCAGAGAAGATTCATTTAGTCACTGTCTTCACATAGATGAGGGAGGAGCAGGCACAGGGAAGAGTCTATTCAGGGTAACCAGAGATACTGCAATTGAAGTTTGATGCCTCTAATTTGTATCTTGTAATGATATGTTGCTAGACTGAAATGTTAGCATAATTTGCTCATTATGGTTTTTTCTTCCAAAATTCCCAACCCAAATTTATGTAAATGTTTTAATGCTAGATGTTTCAAAATTATTTCCCAAGAAATCTGGAATTTTTATGCACCCACCAGCTATTGTTGACAATCCATTGTCTCATAAGTATGACTTTTTTTTTGCAAAAAAACCCCAAACATTTGTGTAATAAATGGGAATATTGATTATTTAAACATCATCCTGGAATATAATGTCATTGTGTAGTGTAATCTTGTTATTAGGTTTGCTTTTCTAACCCATGCTTTGGGTTTTACTGTATATGGGATTCTGTTGTAAGAAGCCACTTGTTTGTTATCTGCTGCTCAGCCCCGAAATAACCACACAGAAACTGTATTAATTAAATCACTGCTTGGTTGTTCACTTAAGCGTATTGCTAGGTAGCTCATATCTAGAATTAACCCATCTCCATTAATCTGTGTATTGCCACGTGGCTGTGGCTTTACTGGCAGGATTCCAGATTGTCTGTTCCCAGCTGCAGTTACATGAAGTCTCCTGACTCAGCCTTCTTTCTCCCAGCATTAGTTTAGTTTTCCCTGCCTCACTCTATTCTGCTAAGCCATTGACTGAAACAGCTTCTTTATTCATTAACCAATAAAAACAACATATACAGAAGAACTTCCCACACCAGAATCCAGACATTTTTTGATGCTGATAATTTTATTCTTGGATGCCAGGTGTGTCTCATGCCTGAAACTTCAGCATTCAGAGGTAGAAACAGCAAGAATGCTGAAAGTGGTAGGCCAGTGCTGGTTCACATAGCAAGCTCTCAGAACTACAGAAGGAGAACCTATCTCAAAGGAAAAGAAACAAATCAGCAGTGGGTGTTTGGCTCAGTTAATATGCCTAGCATGCAGCCAACTCTGGGTTTGTTCCCCAGCACTCCATAAAGATATGGTAGCACATGCCTATAATAATGCTGGAGCTCAGTTGACGGCAGGTGATAAGGAATTCCAGATTCTCCCTGGCTGCTTAGAGAGTTCAAGGATACTCTGAGCCACATAGTGAGAATCAGTTTCAAAAGAACAACAAAGAAAGGTTCTTCAGCTGGGGGTACAGTTAAGTGGTAGAGCAGTTTCCTAGATCATGCGGAGCCCCAAGTTTAATCTATAATAAAAATTATAAAGATAGATAAACAAAATTTTTTTAAAAATTTTTCTTGCTTTCATTTATTATTACTTTTAGCAAGTTGAAGGCAATGGCAAAAGACCTTGATCTAGCTACATTATGGATTACCAAGCAAATGTTAAAAATAATATTATTGATATTTTCCTGCCAGGGAAGGGAGATACCATGATCATGAATGTGGTTTTCCCAGTGTGAGGCTTCTCCATTGCACCATGGATGTGCTGGCCTCTGTTATTTCCCCAAAGGTGGGAAACTCGTAGTAGAGGACTGCATTCTCACTCTCCCCTTAAAAAAATTAAAAAAAAAATACAGAACTGATATACTTTTTGGCACCAAAATGTGATTGCAAGATACAGTAATGTATTTGTGAAAACCCCAGGGACAGGCAGGCAGCTAGCTCATATGGGCCTGTGAGTGCTTCTGTAGTAAACCATGCTGCAGCAATCTGCACTGTAACCACTCAGATTTTGTTTGCTTAACTGCTTTTTTGGTCTTGCCCAGTTAGCCAGGATTGAGGGTTATTGAAAGAACTGCCCCTTTTGTTTACTAAGCCTAGCTTGTTCCTACTTCAGAATGTTTTCTTTCTGGGACTTGTGGATGAAATTTTATACATGCATAAAAAGTCTAGAAGTGGAGTTTCTGATAGTCTGTCTTTACTGTTGAATAATCACCTCATTGTCTTCCCTTAGTAGACTCCTGAGAAACCAAGAGTAAGATCTGTGGTTCCCATCCTCCTGGTACAAAGTTGTGTTCACTGACAGCCTTTATACAGTTGCCTTCTTGTTGGCTTCAGCTTCATTTCCCTGCTGTGGTTCCCTTCTGTTTGCTGTGGTCCATCTTGTTATTTCATTTTTGCTATTTTGTATGTGATTGTGAGAGCCATGATCATTTCCCCCCTCTTTTCCTGGGTGCAGAAAGATAAGGATTTCACTGGCTGAGACCGTTGTGGCTGGCAGTAGCGTTTGAATTCTGGTGTGTTAGCTGCATGCATCCTATTTTAATCTTGCTTCCTGTGGAAGTGCCTCAGGGACACAGTGTATTGCTAAATTTAGTGTGATGGATACTGGATCACACAGTTTCTGCCAGACCCTAGGCAAAGCCTTGGAGGTCGTTCACGTCTGTACATGAAGAATAAAGTTCTTCAAAAGTAGTTTTTACATGAAAGATTCTTAGTGACTAACAAAGCACCCAAATCATTGAATTTCAATGCAATTAAAAGAGTCTTGGGGGCTGGAGAGATGGCGCAGAGGTTAAGAGCACACTGCTGCTCTTGCAGAGGACCTAAGTTTAATTCCAGGCACCATGTCAGATGGCTCACAGTTCTAACTTGAGGGGATCTGATGTTCTTTTCTGACCTCTGTAGTGTGTATACACAAAAAAATTTAAAAATTTTTTGGAGGCATTAAATTACATACACTTTAGTTATTTTCTGTCTCCTTATCTGTTAGAGGGTGATATTTCTCTAAACACCATTGAAATTTGTACATTAAATAGGCTTCATGAAGTTTACAGAAAAGCAGAAAATGAAAGTGAGGTATTAGAACTAAAATAGTTCACAGGAACTGGATGGCTTGGTGGGTCAAGTGCTGTAGTTCAGATCACCAGCACCCATGTAAAAGGTGGCTGTGTTAACATAACATGCATCTGTAACTTCATAGCTGGGGGTCAGAGACACATAGACACTGGGGACTTGCTGGTCAGGCAGTCTTGCCCAATTGGTGAGCTGGAAGTTCACCTAGAAACTCTCCAAACAAACATGGAGAACAGTAGATGAAGACACCTGATACAGACTCTGACACACATACACACACCCTACACCCCACGCCCCACACCCCAAAAGCAAAGAAAGAGCTACAAGTTCTTCAGTGTTTCCATTGAGATAAATACAAGGAATTGGTACAGAAATAACTTTTTCTTGATGTAAGAAGGGAAAGTTTAGAGTAATATAGTTTATCGATTCTTCAGTATCCTTGATACTTTTTTTAAAAAAAAACTTTTAAAATGATAGCTAGTAATGATGTCTTTCAGTTGCTTGCTTAGTTAGTTATTTCACCACACAGCCTATTTATTTGTTTGTTTTGGCACACAGTTTTGCTCCGCATTCCAGGCTGCCCTCAAACTAGCGATCCTCCTGTTATCTGTTGAGTGGTGAGGTGACAGGTGTGTGCTACCAGTTTGGCCAGCTGATGATATTGATGAGCTAGGAGGAGTAACACTATGCGTTTTCAATATATCGTTATCTCTCCCAGCACCTGGGTAATATAGATGCCCCTCATGAGATCCCCCACACACCACGTTTTTGTTTGAGTAACCTAGTGCTGATTGACAAGGCTGAAAATTCTTCATACACACAATGGAGTTCAATCCCAAAACCAATTTTAGGTATATAACATTCTCTGCATGCCACAAAGGATTCTCTAGGCTCTTTAGTGAATGTGGTAGAAGCTATCCTCTAACATTGTGTCATCCTTCAGGAAGTCATTTACTCTATATAGGCAAGGAATAGAAGGCCCTGAGCATGCTGGACCCTGGGATGTTAAGCCAGCTGGTTTTGTGTTAGCGTCTCTGACCTGGGATCTGTGCTCTTAATTCCTAGAGAGAATAGAGTCATAAAAACTGTCTGCTTCATACCCAGAGATAAAGACTCAGAGACCATAGTGTTCCTTGCGGGTTCTTTTTAGTTTTGAGTCAAGGAACCAAAAGGGTGTATTCTGCAAAGAATAAATCTGGCAAGACAGCCCTGGACTCTGCATAAGAAGCAGAGGGTTTGATAATGGGTGTGAAGGACAGAGGTGATGACTGTGCTGCAGGTCTGAACAGGGTAAGTAAGTTCTCTCCAAGGGCGTGAGACTAGGCAATGGGAAACCTGTTAGGAGACCTGCTTAGTTACCCTGAACAAGGAATGAAGGGTGGGTGGGTCTAGACATATGGCATTCATAAAACTGGTGAGCACGATTGCAAAGCTGTGGATGAAGCCAATCTGCCAGTTTGCTGATCATAGGAAATCATTGCCTGTGTTCATTTTTCTCCCTACCTTCCTCAGATAATAACTGCATGTTTGTGTCCTTTTAGCTCCTCACACTGTCCACAGTGGAATGCACCACTCCAATAGAATTAAAATAGTTGCCCTCTCTCCCGTACGTGGGGCACTTAGCTTAAGGTCTCTAGTAGATTCCTAATAAAGCTTGTATTACATTTTATTTTTCCTATGCCAACTACATATGTGTAAGAAAAATGGAATTTATGTTACCACAGTAAGATACATAATACAGTATGTAACAGTAATACAACAGTTGTAACAGTATACTATGATAAGAACTACATGAATGTGAATTTCCCTTACGATATCATTATGTGGTACCCACTGTTCTTGTGATGCCTTTGTAATGAAGTGAAATGAGGTGGCTAAGTAAGTTTAGCATGAACGTTATTATTAAGTAAAATAAGAAATATCTGATTACATGAGTATTGTAGTGCTATGTGTGACAAGCCGTATAATAATGAATGTCCTCTAATTGACCAATATGGGGGCTGGTATGTATAGTGTAGATTGCCGAACTAAGGGATGAATCTTACTTTGGATGAGACAGGGGGACAGTACAAGAATCCATACAAATCGTAGTTGTGTGCCATTTAAAACAAAGGAATTGTTTAGTTGCAGAATTTTGCACTTAATACTTTTAGACCACATATAGCTGAAACTAACATCTCAGATAAGGGTGAACTGCTGTATGTGATTATAGGATTTGTAACAGCGACCCTACTTTTCTACCATTCCACACTAAGAACATTTTCATATTCAATTGTAGTAACCACTGTGGAGACTATACTCATGCATGCGCGTGACGCACACACACATGCAGAGAGACACCATACATATATAATAAAAATAAATAAGAGTGCAGTCCACTACAGTGTGGCTGCTGTGTCAGTGCCAGTTATAGCTTGAGGTCTGCCCTCAGTGGCTTACTTCGGCCATGACTCAGTTCTTAAAAGTCTCATAGCTTTTCCAAACAGTGCTACCAGCGGGAGACCAAGATTTTAAATATGTGAACAGGTATCTTGGAGCTGACTTTGCCAGCTGCAGATGTTTCAAAGCTGCTGGCCATGAATTCTTTCAGCCTACACTGGCTGGGCATGCAGCTGGTTTTTTTTTTTTTTTTTTTTTTTGGTCTATATCTAAATGCCTCTGTTTCCCTGCCTGGGGTTAGAGGAAGGCAACACACCAAAGAGTTAGAATCCTCAGTTTCCCTTTCTCTTTGTCCTTGCCCCATCGGCCAGGAAGGCCCTTTAGGTTTTCCCTGGGCTGAGAATATGTAGACATGAAAACAAGACTGTTCTAAAGTCTTGAAATAAAGACATGAAAAAAGACACAGAGGATAAGTGAGAATTGCTGCTGTTCTCTGAGATACCACAGGAAGCTCACAGTTCAGTGGACATGGTTCAGCAGTAGGGATCACGCATAGTGGACACACTCATAGTCATGACTTCTTAGCCCTACCCACATTGGAAGCTAATGTAGGGATTGCAAGCTTAGCTTGCTCTGGAGTGTGTCTTGAGGTGTTACCTGTGCTGGTATAGATATGAGCTCTCTGGAAGTCAGTTGACCATGGTTCTTTATATTCACGTGCACATGTGTGTGTTTGAATTTGTCCACAGAACTATTTGTCACTGTAAAGTAGGGACATCACATGTTCTGACAATCCTCCTCTCTTGCCTGTGCCCAGTGAGAGCCCTCTCTTCCACCTTAAGCTTTCCCTACCTTATGCTCTTAGACCAGAAAATTCTAAACAGGCTGTTTATGTCCTTTGGGTTGCTTTGTGTATCTGGGAAACAGCTGTTTCAATCGGCACAGTCAGAGTGACTATGTAGGCTACTATGTAGCCCAGACTAGTCTTGAACGTAAGATCCTTCTGTTTCTGGTCTCTAATTCCTGGGATTAAAGTTGTGTATCACTGCATTCTGCCCATTTAAAATTATTTTAGTCTTACCTTTACTTGAAAGATCTTCAGTTTTCACTTGGTGTTCTTTTGGATGACAGAGGAGGTTGTGTTAGCATTGAGAAGGTTCCTGGGGGGATTTCTGTAACTGAGAAATGTCATTTATAGGCTGCTACTGAGAATTCTGAGATCAGGATAAACTGAGCAAGTTTGTGTGAACTGTCTCTCTGTGTACTTTATGCAGCTGTATAGTCATTAAGTTCATTAGTGATGGCTTCCTGCCACCTTATGTGGTTCTTAGTAAAGCTACAGAATGCTCCTATTGTATAGTTGAGGAGCTCTTCAGGGGGTATGTGCAAAGGAATGCATCCTTAGATTTTTGCTGGGTGGGCATCCATAGAGTACATGCACTGGAAGCAACCTAGAAGTGTATGGGCTCACTGTCTTATATGTGGTCCTTTGTTGACTAAAGCGTCTACATGCAGACTGACTAGATTTAACTAAATCACCTCTGTCTAGTAATAAGATGTAGACATATATACTTCAGCATGTATTGGTTGATATTTTTACCTTACTTTGGCTATTTTTCATTAACAGGTAATTGAAGATAGACGAGAAATCTGAAAGAAAAGGATTTACCTGCGTTTACTTCTGAGTAAGTGAAATCGTAAAATAGTTTCTCACTATGTAGTGACAACATGTGAGTCTTCCTGTGTTTCCTGAGCTTAAAAAAATGTGATAATATTGGGTTTCTGCATTGGAAATGGTGATTTACCAACATTTGTTGCAATTGGCTGATTTGACTAGCAAATGGCTGAGAAGGACAGGATGAGCAATATCAGCAGGAATTCATAATAAACGGCTTTCACATTGTTTTCTTAGATGTGCTGGACCTGGAACCCTGGACCTTGTACATGCTAGCAAGGTACCAAGCTGCACTCCTAAACACACAAAACCTTTAGTTTAGCTTTAGGAAGTTAGAGATTTATACCTTTTAAAAAATTTTTTTTTACAGTACCGGGATTGACTGTCTGTGTATGCTGCAGGTGCTTTGCCGCCAAGCTACACCCTCAGTCCTGTATCAATTTTAGAAAACAAACATGGAGAGTGACCATAGTGTGTGTACTTTTCAGTGGAGCATAGCTGCTGATCTCTTTTGCCATGTACATATGAAGTTCTTATTTTACCCTGACTTTTAAAAACAAATTGAAAGCACTTGGCTCTGATTCCTATATCCTAGGCTTTCAGATGCTCCTCATGAAATTAGTGTGGAAGTGAACTAAGCCTTGAAAGTCTGTGTATGTCAGCCAGATTTTTCCATAAACATCTTTTGGCCAGATTCTGAGGTAGCATGGTTAGTAAATGGCTGCTGGGGAAGCATTTTTATTAGTGCTGGTATGGGTTGTTTATCAAAACCAGAAGGAGGCAGCCTCTGGTAGAATGGGACCTTTGGAAGCTGATAGGCTCGTTGTCCTTCCTTTGTCACTAGGTTTCGATTGAAAGCATCTGTTATAGGCACTTTTAATAAAGAGTCTCATTGCTGGCAGTCCTTGACCTGTTACTTCTGTCTTGTAGAGAGCACAGAGTTATGTGATGTAGATTTGAGTTTATTCGGAGTAGGAGCCACAGGGTGTGAGCGCAGGGTATGTCTTTTGCTAAGCACTTCCCACCTAACGTTTGTTGGTTCTTGGTAGCAGCTTTTCTGAGATGAGATAGTTTACCCATTTGATGCACACAGTGTAGTGATTTTTACTATATTCAAGAAATCATATCCCCACCATCATGTTTACAATAGTTTACCAATTCCTAAAGAAACTTTGTTACCAGTCTCTCCCCAGCTCATAAGTACCATACACCCACTTTCTGTGTGTGCATTTGCTTAGCCTTTTGTGTGTGCTGGTTTCCACTCGAAGACTGTTTTCGGGGACTAAAGTGTGGTTTGGTATCGATGTTTCATTTCTTAGTAGACTCAAATGCTATTGCGTCATCTGCTCATTCATGCACCACACAGTCATTTTGGAAACTTTCTCTTCTCTTCCTGTGGTGATGGATACCACACTCAGGGCATTGCACATGCTTGGCCAGCAGTCTACCAATGAACTGTGTTCTCCAAGCCTTTTTATTTTTCTTATTAATAAGACATAAGGTCTCTCTGTGTTGCTCAGCCTGACCTCTAACTCACACTCATGCTTTACCCTCTGGAGTGCAGGTATGTACCACCATGCTGCTCAAAACCTTTTACTTTGAAACCTGGGAAAACTCACCAGCGAGTTACCAACATATTACTCTGATTTCCTGTCCTTCACCTTTTCTAGTAGTAGTCACATTGTCCTGTTGTCCTACAAGACAATCTGTCAGTATATGTACCTTTGAGTGTGCATTTATGAAAGAGAGAGACAGAAAGACGCGCGCGCACACGTGAATGCACACACAGAGGAAGCAGATTCTTACAATATACAGTACTTCAGGAAGAAGTGACATGTCCTCAGATCCCCTAATGTCTATGCTCTCAGTGTAACTGTACATTGGGAAAATAATCACCATACTATATTAGGTCATTCAGGTTGAACTAAAATCCTCCCCTCCAAATACATACCCTTTTTCCTCATTAGAATACATGTGGGCATTTAAAAATAATAATAAAATAAACTAAAATAATAATAAACTGGAGTAGTATGAAACAGACTGAGAAAAGAAAGTGAGCCAAAACAAAAGTACAAGAATCACCTAAACACGTGTTGGTTTGAAATCCCATAAAAACACAACACAGGAAACCATAATATATACTCAAAGACTTGTAAGGAAGGAAAAAGATAATGCCCAGTCAAAGCATTATGATACAAGCAGAGAACCTCCAAAAATACCATTGAATTTGTTTTGTATTGGCCAACTACTGCTAGGCATGGGACTTGCCTTTCAGTGTGGTTTATATACTCAGTGAGATGCAGTTGAACAAAATTAATTTTCCTTTGCAAGTAGTTATCAATTGGAGAAAGCTTCTAGGTTAGGGATTGGGGATTTGCATCCACTTCTCTCAGTTCTAAGGATGCCATCTGATGCAGACCCCTGTATGCTCAGTACATGCTCAAACTCTGTGAGTTTGTATATCTGTAGATCCTGTTAAGTGTTTGGAAGAAACTGTTTTTGGTGTCTTCCTCCCCACTAGTTCTTACAGTCTTTTTGCCTCCTTTTCCGACCCATTCCCTGATCCCTGAGGGGAAGAATTTGATGGCGACATCTCATTTAGGGCTGAGTATTCTAAGGTATCTCACGCTCTGCATAATGTCTGGTTATGGGTCTCTGTATTTGTTCCCATCTGCTGTAGGAGGAAGATTGCCTGTTGATGACTGAGCAAGGCACTGATGTATGTGTTCAGCAGAATACATTAGGAGTCATTTCACTGTTATGTTTCTTTAGCAGAACAGTAACATTTGGTTTTTCACCAGGTCTCTGGTCTCAGGTTCTTGGCCACCCAAGCAGCATTGGATGTAGGTTCCATCTCATGGTGTGGACCTTAAATTCGATTAGTTATTGGTTGGTTACTCCCACAGCTTTTCATTACCAGTACACCAGAATATCTTCCAGGCAAGTCACTACTGTAGATCAAAGGGTTTATACCTGGGTTGGTGTTTACCTTTCTCCTCTGGTCGTGTGCAGAGTAACTTCCAGTAACATGGACATTAGTCAGTAGAGGTGAAGGCCCTAGGTGTACACCAGCTTGACTTCTCCATGTTCAGAGAGTTATGTAGTTTCCATATGAACCCCCAAATGGCCATTAGTTTAAGCTATCCCTCCCTATATTCCCTCCCTTGTCCCCTCTTCTCTCCCTTCCCCATTTGACATTCTCCTTCTACACTCTGCCCCCATTTATTCATAACTATCCTATTTCCCTTTCCTAGGGAAATTCATCCCTCCTTTCTAGTCCTTTATTCTTAAAACTAACCGCTGTGGGCCTATGGATTGTAGCTTACTTATTGAAGACTTAAGAGCTAACATTCACATATAAGTGAATACATAGCATTTTTGTCTTTTGGGGTCTGTGTTACCTCACTCAGGATGATTTTCCCCCAAGCTCCATGTGTTTATGTGTGAACTTCATCTTCATTTTTAATGGCTGTGTAATACTCCATCCTGTAATTGTACCACATTTTCTCTATCCATTCTTCTGTTGAGGGACATGTAGGTTATTTCCTATTTCTGGATATTATGAATGAAGCAGCAATGAGCATAGTTGAGCATGTGTCTCTATGGTAAGATGAAGAATCCTTTGACTATATGCCCAAGACTGGTTTAGCTGAATCTTGAGTTAGATGAATTTTCATCTTCCTGAGGAACCATCACATTAATCTCCATAGGAGCTGACTTTACAGCAATGGAGGAGTATTCCTCCTAATCCACACCTTCACGAGCATGAGCTCCTACTTGTTTTATTGATCTTAGTCATTCTGACAGGTGTAGAAGGGAATCTCAAAGTTGTTTTAATTTGCATTTTCCTGATGACTAAGGACGTTGAACATTTCTTTAAGTATTTCTCAGCCATTTGAGTTTCCTATATTGAGAATTCTGTGTTTATCCATGTATCCTAGTTTTTAATTGTTTTTTTTTGATATCTAGTTCTTTTTCCATTTTGTATATTAGTCCTCTATTGGATATGTAGTTGGTAAAAACCTTTTCCCATTCTTTAGGCTACCATTTTGCATGGCAGAGTCCTTTGTTTTGTAGAAGCTTCTCAGTTTCATGAGGTCCCATTTATGAATTGATCTTAGTGGCTGTGCTAACGGTGTTCTGTCAGAAAGTCTTTTCCTGTGTCTGTCCATTTTTCTATCTTCTTTTGAGAATGCCTACTAAAGTATATTGCCCATTTAAAATCAGGCCATTTGTGCAAAGACTTACTTCAAAGATAGATCTGTTATGGCTGCACATGGTGACAGGAATTTGAGGTGGGACATGTATTCTCATGGAAAATTCTAGACTGCTTTTCTCAAAGGCTTCTTTCATAATTCATTTTCAAAATTCTCTGCTACTGTTTTGGGACAACTTCTACCTTTTTATGCCTTTCAGCTTCCAAAGGAAAGAACAACAGAAGAATAAAAGCAGTAGAAGCTTCTCTAATGGTTCTTTTTGTTGTTATAGTGCAAACATGATCTCATCTGCTGCCCTCCCATCACAAGATGTTTGCTAGGACCCTCTTTTCAGGACTGAGTAGCAGTCCCCTCCCTGTCTTCCTTTACTCTAACCCTAATTCAGACATTCCTCTTTCCCACCCCATATAAGGTTACTTCCATGAAGAGCTGTAGACTTTGGCTCTGTGTGGATGAGTTGCATGACTTATGCAATCAGGGTGATGAGGTTTCGTCTTCATGTGAAAAGGTTCTTGATTAGTCTGAAATGTGGTATCTACTTCTTAGCAGGTTGCATCTGACTGGAATCCCAGCTCTGTATTTGCATCTGACTCAATTCCAGCTTGTTATCAGAATCTGTAATCCCAGGGGTATTATGTTTATTGGCCAAAGGTTTCACTTTATGTACATGGAATAATTGAGACAGACTTCTTTGCTATTTTGGTATGAACCTGTAGAGCCTCTCCTGATCTTCATTCACTGTTCCTTTGCCCAGCACAGGATACCTGCTCTCCCAGGCTGGGGAGATGGTACAGCTAGAAAAGTGCTTGCTATGCATGCTTTATTCCTAGCACCTGTTTTTAAAAAGCTTCATGAGGCAGAGTGGAACCTGCAATACCAATGCTGGGGGAGGGAGAGACTAGGATGCCTAGAGCTCATGGACTAGCAACTCTAGCCAGTGGTGAAATCCAGGTTCGGCGAGAGACCCTGTTAAAGAAAGTGGAGTGTGCTTGAGGAGCATGCCCAACACCTATCTATCTTTGGCCTACACAGGCATGTTCACATGTGTGTGTGCGTGCGCATCACCCGCACACACACAGAGGAATACACCCAGAGAATAACCTGCTTCATAGATAACAGCAGGGATTTTAGTATATTAGTTTGTGGTAACCTAGGTTTCATCTGACTCTTGGTTGAGAATGGAGAATACATAGGAAGCAAGTGTGCAGCTCTTTGAAATAATGAAAGTAAGCTGCAGGTGCTGGGGAGATGGCCCAGGGGATAAAGCACGTGTGCATACATGAGGACTAGAGTTTGGATAATCATCACCTCATACAAAATAGCTACTGTACAACAGCCCGCCTGTAACCCCGGGGTTTGGGAGACAGAGATGGGATTCCCATGGAAAGCTAGTTTGCTAGAATACCCAAATTGGCAAGTTTCAGTTTCAGTGAGAGACTTTGTCTCAGTAAATAAAGTGGGGAGTGATCCAGGAAGACAGCTGACACCTATCCATTACACATACACACAGAGATACTCACAAACACATATATTGGCACACATGTGAAAGCGTGTGCACATAAACATTTTAAAAAAGTAAGATGATCTGTAATATGTTGTGGAGATAATGTCCTTTATGTTATTTCTGAGTGCTCTGCTGGCATTTTCAAGCACATTCTTGCCTTCTTTTACAGTTATTAACTATAATTATATACATACATATGTGTGTATATGTGTGTGTGTATGTATATATAATTTAGTTGTTGTAAACTAAATAAAATACAGCTTTGAAGTCCCTTTCCTCCTTTGAAAAACTAAAGAGAAATTTTCATTTGTAGGGGACATATATCCTCACAGCCAGGTTTTCTGGATTATCTACTGGGATGCATAGTTATTTATTTTATTTTATATCACTAATTTTAAATATGGCTAAGAATTTAATTTATATTTTTGAAAACATCATGGGCTACTTTCATGGTTTTGTCTAAGAACCTGAATTAAAGGCAACATATTTGACGACAATGGAAGGATGGTATTTACTGCTGTGTAAGTTTCTTTACATCCACTTTAAAGACACTTTCTTTTTCATACGAATAATGCTTAATTTATAGTATATATGTGTTCAGAATAGCATGTTTTACCTGCATGTGTCACTTTTTGACTGGATCTTTTTGCAGATTTATTTACATGGATATTTGTTACTTTGCACTCTGTGGATATTTGTCTTTGTCAATGAGTGGGGGGAATAATATTAATCTTGTGTGACATTCAGATAAGGAGGGAATGGATAGATTTATGGCTTTGCAGTTGAGGCTAGTTGGTGAATTATAAATAAATTCTGGGAGGGCTGAGGAGATGGGTCAGTCAGTAAGGTATTTAGTGTATGGACATGAAAACCTGAGTTAACCCACATTAAAAAGCAAAAACAAAACCCAAAAAACTCAGACATTAATTGTGGTGTGAGCTTGTCCCAGCAGTAGAGACCAGTGGACCTGTGGCTTGCTGGACAGCCAAGCTGACCTACTTGGGTCCTGTCTTAATAAACAAGCTGGATAGCCATCCTTAGGAATGTCACCTGAGGTTATGCTTTGACACATACCTTTCCTTCTCCATATACAAAACTCTTAGCTATCTCAGTGAGCCCTGGACTGACCTAATTGGCCAAAGACCACATCACAACATGCTGTGTATACCTTGTCTGATATGTCTTCTCCTTTTTGGTACTGTGGAGTTGAATTGGTTTCTTTTTTAGTAAAGAGGAACTGGTGTGATACTTTCATCTTGTATAAGAATCAAAAATCTGTGTGTGAGCTGTCCCAGGTATTCTGTATTCTAAAGATGACTCTGGAATTCTCATACCAAAAGCAGTTTCTCAGTTGTGCTTAATCTCTGAGTGCTGAAGAAAGCCTCTTTCCAATCTCTTTTCTCCTGTAACTTAGGTGAGGGCCCAGGATGCCCAGGAGATAAAAGAGATTGTGTTCCCTTCTGATGCATTTTATTAAATGAAGTCCATACCATTCTTTATAGGCCTCACAACTTCCTGGAAAGACAGCGTTGCAGGCAACAAGTAGTGGGGTACATTGCTATGGAGTTACTTCCAGCATGACAGCCTGTTTCATGCTTTTAGGAGGGCCTGAAAATAATCACACATTTTCTGGTGAGTCCAGCTAGGAAGGTTTCATCTAAATAATGGATTCGCAGACAGAGGAACTTTGCCTGGAAAGGTTTGATGTTGGAAAGGCAAAAACATGCTGTGTGTTGCATTCTTGTTACCCCTGGAAAAACAACTGAATACTATCCTCCTCTACTAACATTACTAACCTTCACTACAGTAGTGTCCCAGGTACCATTGTACCAAATCCCACTTGCCAGCAAGCTAGTCTAGCTAACAAATTGGTAAGCTCCAGGTTTAGTGAGATGCCTTGTCAAAAGACAAGGTAGAGAATGATAGAGGGTTTTTTTTTTTTGGTTACCCAAAGCAGAACATCATAAATGAAGTATGCAAAGATTTTGAGATAATTACAGCTTCAAACCTATTGCTGGTCTTGCCCCTGCCCCCTCTTTTCTTCCTAAAGAGTAGCTTTTGGGAGCTGTTTTCATCTCTGGAAGGTAATGGCTTGGATTTAGAAGGTGCTTACCCAGTTAGAATGCAATAAGATGGCCTGAGTGACAGTTAACTGTACAAGAATATGGTCTGTGTCACTGATGAGTCTCTGTCTGTTCATGTGCCTGGTGTTTTGTTCAGAGTTTATTCAGGTGCTATGCACTCCAGGAGAGCAAACTGGGATGGCATCCATTAGAGAAGACTGATTCACATGGTAAGATGAAGAGATTCATTTCTGCAGGCCCAGACAGTATGCCTGAAAGAGTGGGGACTCCAGCCCTCTTCTTTTCCCCAAAGCCATCATTTTAGACCTGGCTCAGTATTTACCATGTTCATACTTTGAAGTAATTGCATTTAAATTATATAAAGTTAGAGTGACAAATACCTTCTCTTGGCTTTCTGCTTATTTTTAAAACTGATTTTTAAAATCATGATACTGAGCAGTTAGGTTGTAAAAAATTAGATAATTTAAAAATATTATAGACTATTATTGTATAAGTGTGTGATTGTTAGTGCATTTATGCTACGACCTTCATGTAGAAGTTAGAGGACAACTTTTGTAGTTTGTTTTCTTCCTCCACTGTGGGCTCTAGAGATGAAACTTGGCTCATCAAGCTTGAGTAACAAAGATACCCGTGATGGCTGGGAAGTAGAGTAGAAGAGGAGGGGCCAATGTCTTTTTATCTCCTGCACAGGCACCACCCCTCAGTGACTTAAGTTGCTCCTGTACATGTCTGTGTTTTAAACGTTCCACTACTTCCTGGTAGTTTTGCCCTAGGGAGCAAGACTTTATTAACACATGGACATTCGAGTATTTTCCCAATGCTATTGGCATACAGTACACACAGAAGGTGGGGATATACCATCTTACATTGCCACTCGGAGAAACTGCTTCATGCTGAACAGACTGGGCAGGATCCCTACAATAAGATATGTATAAGCAGCCAACTTCTGTTTATTATAAGCAAGGAGTCGAGGGACTCTGAATGAGGTCAGAACTCTGGCAGCATGCACAGGTAGACTGGTAATGCTAGGGCTCAGATAGGAAGCCAGGCATCTGACTGTCATGTGGCTTCCCAGGCTATCTTTCCTTTGCTGTTCTTATTTATGCTAAGTGTAAACTATAGATTTGATGTTGTATAATTAATTGCCTGTTGTTAAGGAATGTGTATGTGTGTGAGGGAGCTGATTGGTAGAATGTTTGCCTAGCATTCACAAAACCCTGAGTTCAGTCCTCAGGCACTCATAAAGCTGGGTGTGGGGTACATACTTAGAATCCTAACATGTATTCCCATCACTTGGGAGTTGGAGGCAGGAGGCCATTTCTTGCCCACATGACAAGTTACGAGACAGCATAAGCTACATGAACACCTGCCCCCAAAGAAAA
This sequence comes from Alexandromys fortis, assembly GCF_014885135.2. Lineage (NCBI taxonomy): Eukaryota > Metazoa > Chordata > Mammalia > Rodentia > Cricetidae > Alexandromys > Alexandromys fortis. The sequence goes on along the minus strand of NW_026068168.1, from coordinate 259,852 downwards.
CAAAGAAGACTGGGACATGACTCAGTGTATAAAGCATTTGTACAAATGTGAGGGTTAGTATTTGATTCCACATAACCATAATAATCATAAATACTAGGTGGTTATAAAAGCAGCCCACCTGTGATTTTAGCTCTCAGCAAGAAGAAATGGCATCCTCAAAGCAAATTGGCTAGCTAAACCAGGCTATATTTCAGAGCTCTGGGTTCAGCTGATAGACACTGCCTCAATAAGGAGGAGTGCCATTGAGAAAGACATCGAGTGCCAACCTCTGGTCTCCACATTCATCACCGTACATGTGCACATGCACCCCCGACAGGTTGGCCTGCATACCCACATGCATGTACACTACACATACATAAAGATTTTTAAAACTACCAGTAAGCATTAAAGGCAAAGATAGAACAAGCCCCTGGGCCCTGCCTCTGCAATTTGCTTTAGAGTGCACAGGCCCTGTGTTGCAGCATTACCATGGCGAGGTAAAGAGGGATAGCTGAGCGGTACCTCTTTGTCCTTGTCTTTAACAAACATCGCTTAGACAGCAATTGGAAAGTCAATTTGGTATAGCAGTCTGGGCAACCTCCGACTAGACAATTGGATCATGACAAAAAAATTTTGACTTATTTGTTAAAGGCTACAAGAGAATTTTTAAAATTCCTATTGGATAATCCCTATCCACTGTCGGTCACATACCCTGGAGGAAGCTTTGGCCTCTGGAGAGACAAAATTGTAGGTATGGTCATTAGTAATACGTGCAGGTCTAGGTGTCGGGATTGACTTTCTCAAAGCTGGCACAGACAGAAGGGAGCACAGATCCACAGAGGGCTAAAACAGTGCTGTGTTAATGCCATGTAGAACTAGGCACTGTAATAAAACAAGTGATTCCCTGTGCACCAGTACAACTGGGACTCCTGTGGCAGAAGACAGGGCTGGTCTTGGCATGGAGAATGCTGCTGGCATTGTCAGACTGATTTTTCCATTTGTTTGAGATACTGCACATTATTGTAGTGTTTCTCCCCCTGACGAAGGCAGATCAGCTTGCCAAACGGGCAACACTGATAATAATTATCATACTAGAAGAAACCGCACTACTTAGAAATGAAGCCTGTTCATGTACTGTTTGGCAGAAACTGAAAAGTAGCATATGACAATTATGTCAGCCAGGTAGTAAGATGGTTATGCGAGAATTGAAACTGAAATCATTAAGAAAATAAGCGTTCTGGAAAACCACAAGTTCCCAGGAGATGTGGGCATTATTGGATATGCAGTTCCATGAAGCAAAAGCCAGTGGCATTATGTGTTGCTTACAGGTGTAGATACTCTTTCAAAAACAAGGATTTGACTCTTGTTTTTTTTAGGCAGGGTTTCTCTGTGTATCCCTCCTAGCTGTTCTGGAACTCACTCTGTAGTCCAGGCTGGCCTTCAACTCACAAAGATCCTCCTGCCTCCCAAGTGCTGGATTAAAGGCATGCACCACCACCACCTGGCAAATTTGACTTTTTTAATAATTAAAATATAGTTGACTGGAATAGCAAGCCACAACATTTTAATCAAGTGTTATTCTTCGAATGCCAAATGCCTTGTATCAGGACTGAGTCAGTTTGTTGGGCACCACAGATTGTTTCTGCATGCAAGGAAGGGATCCAAAGCCTGCTCTATTTTCTCTTTAAGAGTACTTAGCGAAGAAAAGATCAGGGATCAGTGACTGAGATGCAGGTGTCTTTTTCCTTTACAATGCAGAAGTCCAACGTCTGTGTTGGGGAGTCCAGCTGCATGTTGTGTGTCAGGAGTCTTTGTGTGTTGATGCTGAGAAAACCCTTTCACTGGGCATGCTGCGTAGTAGCAAAGAGCTATAGCACATGGTATGAGTTGCCTGCTATTTAATAGGTAGGTGTTTCCCTAGAACACTAGCCTGCTCATTTGAGCATGTCACAGGCACAGAAAGTACCTCTTTCATCCTGGATTTGGAATGTTCTTCAACCACCTTGATGAAGAAAAGGACTAGGGAGGTAATTCCTGAAGGAGATACAATCATTAGGGAATGCTTTAAGAAGGTTCCTGTGCCATATGTTTCCTTTTTTAAAAATTTGGGGTGTATGTGTGCATGTTCATGTGTGTGCAGGTACTCATGTGCATGTACATTTTGAGGCCAGAGGATAAACTTGCTCAGAAATGACGACAAGGTTTCATTGGCCTGGGGATTTCCAAGTGGATGCTGGGGATGGAACTTGGGTCGTCATGCTTACAAGGCAAGAACTTTACCAGTTGAGCTAGATAGACTCTTCTCACTCGTGTTTGTAGTTTTGATGTGTGCTGAGAGCCCTTAGGGCCTGTCTAGGGTTTAGAGAGATGGCTCACTGGGTAATGGCACCTATTGCCAAACATGAGGACCTGAGTTCTGGGACCCACGTGGTGGAAGGAGAGAATGTACTCCTGAAAGTTGTTCTTTCATTCACACATACATAGTCTCTCCTCCCTCACAAAATAAATAAGTAAAATTAAAATTAAAAGTGTAAGAACTCTCTTTAAGTTCTGGGGAGATGGATAATTATGTTTGGTTGATGCACAAGCATGAACATTGACTTCTGATTCTAGCACCCATGTAAAAAGCTAGGCATGACTTTCCATGCCTGTACCCTGCCTGGTCTCTGGAAGTTAGAGACAGGAAGATTGGGTATTGCTGACTGCCACCCTAGCTCTAGGTTCACTGAGAGTTTCTGTCTCAAGGGAATAAAGTGCAGAATGATAAAACAGGTCACCTGGTGTCTTCCTTCGGGTCTTTGTGAACACATAGCTCCACACACGTGTGCATTCACCACACCCACACCCTCCTCCTGCAATCTTCCTCTGGTCTTTATAAACACATAGCTCCACACACATGTGCAATCAGCACATTCCCATCCTTCTGCTCTCCCTAACCCTATCCTTAAGAAAAAAGCAAATTTATGTTATATATGAGTCTTACCTGTGTGTTAATGTCTGTTTATGTGCATGTGTGTGCTGCTGCCTGTGGAGGCCAGAGGAGGGCATTGGATCCTCTGGAGCTGGAGTTACAGGCTATTGTGAGGGGCACCTCTTGTGGGTTATGGGAATTGAACATTGGTCCTTTGTGGTAGTATGCTGTTAACCACTGAACTAGCTATCTTTCCGGTCCCTTATCCTATCTGTGAGTGAGTGTTTGTGTTGTTTTAGCTGTTCCCACTTTGAGAAATTAAGAACTATAAAGAACAGTTGCAACATCCAGGTGTCTAGAAATTGCCCATAACTGAACTAAAACTTTAAAAACCCCTTTCATATGCTGTATTTGTTCAAAAGCAGTTTCATTTTACCTTCTCCAAAGTTCATCTGAGTGTATCCAATTTCCTTGTCTATCTGTACGTTCTCTTCTTATGGTCTGTATGTGGATGATTTATTGTGTTTCTTGAATAAAAAGGGAACAGAAGCCTGGGCTTGGTGCCATATGTCTTAGTTCCAACTCTTGAGGAGGTGGAGGCAAAGAAACAGTAATTCAAAGCCAGCCTCAGATATAGAGTGAGTGAGGCTGGTCAGGGTTATTGGAGACACTGTCTTAAAAAATAGGTGAGTGACACAGCTCAGGGAATCCTGCAGAGTTTGTAAGAACCAGAGGGGTGGAAGACACCAGGAGAACAAGGTCCTCTGAAACAACTAAGCAAGTGCTTCGGGAGACTGAAACTGCAAAGGCCTACACCAGCCTGCATCAAAGTTCTCTGTGTAGATGTTACAGCTTTCAGCTTGGCATTTTTAAGGGACTCCTGACTATGAGAATGAGTGGGTCTCTGACTCTTGTGCCTGTTCTCTTGAGTCTTTTCCTCCTGTTGGGTTGTCATGTCCAACTCCAATATGATAGTTTTTGCTTTATCTTATTATATTTTATTTTGTTGTGCTTTGTTGTTATCTCTTAGAAGACTGTTCTTTACTAATGAGAGGCAGAAAGGGAGTGGATCCAGAGGGGAGGGGAGGTTGGGAGGAACTGGGAGGAGTAGAGAGAGGGGAAACTATAATCAGGATATATTATGTAATAAAGGAATCTATTTTCAATAAAAGAAAAACATAGGTTGTCAGACAGATATTATGCAATAAGAAATACTAAGTTTTGAAAAAAAAATGCATATTCTTTAAATTACACGATTTAGGGCCCTTCTTTCCAGTAAAAGTTTATTCAAAAATGACTGAGTGAATGAATGGATAGGTAGATACATAAAAATAAGTGGGGCATTAGTTTGCACTTTGTTTCAGATGGTCCACAATAGTAGGACTTTGGCCTATACACTGTGAGGCTTCTTAGGAGGGTGGCACAAGTGAAGGACATTGTGTCTTTCAGCAGAATCTTGGCAAGGCCTACAAATACTTGTGGTTGTCACATCTTAGAGGTGCTACAGGCATCTGATGGGCAGAGTCTCTGGATGCTTCTGAACACCCTCCTGTTTAGACAGACAGACTTCAAATGCCAGGAATGCTCATATAAGTACGAATGTCCTGCAGTATTCTCTACTGGCTCCATGTTTCTGTAAGGTTTGTCAGCTGGAATTTCACCTTGGGAAGGGTCAAGACCCTGGCCTGGTGAACATGGAGGGAACAATAGACTGCTTATTTGTGAAGCCCAGGCCAAGAACTTAGTGAGGTACCCACTTTGGGAGCAAAAGGGATGTAAACCACACCGACATCAGGAGAAATTATGTTAATTGAGAAATGTAATTCACTTGAGCTGTGCAGTCCATCCACTTAACATGTAGCATATATTTAAAAAATGTGCAGTCATGCTTACATTAGCTTATAGCAATAGTTCATTCTCTGAAAACAGTTCTCCCAGTCAGTGGCAGTTACACCTCACCCCATTGCCCCACCCCTGCCAACTTCTACACTTCTTCTGCCCCCATGTTTTTCTACTTCAGGGACTGCATAGAAGGAGAATCCTGCAGTTCTGTCTCTTTATATCAGACTTCATTCATTGATGTGCGGGGGTTCATCCTTATTGCAGTCATTGTTTAAACCTCATTTTTCTTTATTTTACACTGCTCTTCTGCTGTTAGATGTATAGGCCACATTTTTTCTATTCATGTTTGCCTGACATTTCCATCTGCTTTTTGATGTATGTGTCTGTCTGTCTGTCTGTCTGTTGGTAGGGAAATTATGGGGATAAAAGTGATAGATAAGATCCTGGCCTAGCATCTGTCTGCTGGATGGACCCAGAAGATTCCCTAACCAGAACTGATAGCAATTTTGACCTCAGGAATCTGTTTTGTTCACAGGAATCTTACTTTATCTTCTATGAGGCCCCCTGCCCCAGAGCCAGCTACAATTTAAGGAAGATAGGGGACTACTGACAAGGTGAATGGTTGTTTTAAATCATTTTTACTCTTCTTTTATGTAGATGTAAAATATATTTCTCTTTAAATCAATTTGTAGTACTGCCCTAGTGTGTTTTCTCTCCTCCCCTCTCCTTCTATCCCTCTTCCTTTCTCTTTTTCTTCTGATCACCCCACCCCCCACCTCCAGGTTTGTTTCTTGTTCAGAACAGGCTTTCTCCTCTCCCCTTTCTTTTCTTGTTGCTGTGGATGGATCCCAGCACTTCTCATTTGCTAGCCACACACTTAGACCCTGTTTTATTTTTTTGTCTTGAACTATTTGTAAGTTGCTTTATCTCTTCACAAACTCAGCCTTCCAAATTTGACAGTTGACATCTATCTTCTCCTGTGGTGCCTGCTGGCTTTAGGACCCACCCCATGGACACCACAGCCACAGGTGTGTGAGGTCTGTATGTGAAGTGATGTGGTGTCTTCATATAACCCATGCACATCTGCCTGTAGGATTTAATTCCTCTCTAGATGCCTTAACAATTCCTAATACTGTCTTATTGAAAAGTGCCATGCAGAGTTGTTAATGGTAGTGTTTATGGGAATATTTGGGAGTGTATATGTCTAGCAGAGACTTCTGTAATAATTTTGATCTGTACTTAACTATATCAGCATGCAGGGACTCACAGATAGGGAGGTAGTAAGTAGTAAGCAAGTCCTCTCAGGAGTTCTAAGTTGAAACTCTTTGAGGTTTGAAAACTTCATTTTATCCTTGCATTCTGCCATCTCCGAATAAGGGGCCTAGAGTTAGAAAGCTTTCTACACATTACAGTCAAATAAAGACATTGTAGGCCTGAGTCTCAGGCTTTTTGAGCCAGGTCAAAGAAAGCCAGTTACCTGTCCCTAAGACAGTCTCCTTTCTCCTTTGTGCTCCCTGTTGCGATTAATAGGAGCGGCGGCAGGGCTGCGTCCCCGGCACCCAGCCGCCCACATGGCAGGCTTATGCCCAAAATAATTACACGGAAACTATTCTTTCAAACACTGCCTGACCCATTAGTTCCAGCCTCTTATTGGCTAGCTCTTACATATTGTTCTAACCCATTTCTAATATTCTGTGTAGCCCACGAGGTGGCTTACCAGGGAGGATCTTAACCTGCATCTGTCTGGCGTGGGAGAATCATGGCGACTCCTCGACTCAGCTTCTTTTTCCCAGCATTCTCTTCTGTCTACTCCGCCTACCTAAGGGTTGGCCTATCAAATGGGCCTAGGCAGTTTCTTTATTAATAAGAAATCACTCCCACATCAGCTCCCATACTGTTCTTTCCTTTTGGAGAAAAGATGATTTAGAACTCATCTGGCAGAGCAAGTACTGCTAGCAGCATGGGGACTTTGATCTGCCCAAGAAGGACAGGACTATAGCTTGTAGAACCATCTCAGAGGTTGTAAGGTGGTCTCTGCCAGCTGGCTCTTGGAATTCCTAGTCCTGTGTGACTGATGATGGTGGTGGTTTCACATTCGTATATGTATCGGCTCTTCCAAGCTACTATAGGGAGCATGGAAGAGTTTAGAAACTCAAATAGGAAAGATTTTCCACTTGTAATCTGGTTAAATCAATGTGATGTGTGGTGTGTTTGGAGACAGGAGGAGACAAATGACAGTGTTCCACATATGAGTACATCTTTGCCCAAATGCTAGTCTTGTTTAGGTTTTTAAGTATGGAGCCTTGACACGGGAAGCAGTGCTTTCCAGAGCGCCTGCTCAAAGACCAGAGATGAAAAGGAGTCCTGACTTGGCCCTTAGCAGCTGTTAATGATTAACACACCCCATGCAAACCAGCATAGCTTTAAAACATCTAATTCATATTTCTCTTTTAAGTGGACCAACATCCTGAATTGGACTGTTAGGAGCTACACCACTAAAAAACACAGTAGATTGGCCATTCCAGTACCCACAGCTGACATTTTGGCAACAATATTGGAAGACTATGAATGGGTGAAATAAAACGGAGTTTCATACTGGGATTCATTTAAAATAATACCCCACCACAAATTAAGGTTAAAGAAGACATGTGGTTGTGGGTCTTCACCTTTTACCTCATTTGAAACAGGGTCTTTTTTACTGTTTCCTGTGTTGCAAGCTGCTGAGACTCAGAAAATATTGAACTAAAAATGGTTCATCTATACCTTCTTCGTTTCAGTGACTCAAGTCTACTAGGCAAAATAAGAAGCTATAATTAAGATCTAGGTCAGCCCTTCTAATTCCCTACAAAATGAGGGGTCAACTGTATCGACCATTCTCCAAGACCTGTAAACTGGTCTGGTCTCTTCTCGGGGATGTTTTGCTCCCTGGAGGACTTTTGGTAGTATCTAGAGATAAGTTGGGGTCATGATTCAGGGAAGGGTACTTAATGAAAAAAAATCAGGAGTGTTGTAAAATGTGTCCTACAATACGTTCCTCATGCAAAATAATGCCCCCCAGAACAATTTCATAAGCACTGTGCCACTGTGCTTCCTTTCATATGACAAAAATCTTTCCAGACATTATATAATGCTTCCTCAGGGAGGGGGAGGATAATTACCTTGAGTTTGGAATCACCTCTCTGAACTCAAAGGCTGTAAAATCAGCTGTTACTTCCCTTCTCTTGAGTTCTGGTAAGTTAAACTACATTACCAGTTGCCCTGACTTTTTGTAGGGACAGAAATCAAATTCCAGAGCTTTCTGCTTATTCTCTTTAAATGTCATTTTCCATCGCTGTGGCAAAGTAACACAGACAAAAATCCTTTACAAAGGAGAAGACTCAATGGGGGTAGGAAGATGACTCAGTCAGTAAAGTGCTTGCTGCTTAAGGATGAAGACCTGAGTTTGATCCCCAACATCCATGTAAAAGCCAGACATGATGGTACATACTTATAATCTGAGTCCTATAGGAGTGCAGGCTGGACTACTCCTGGGCCTTGCTGGCCAGTCTAGTCAAATTGGCAGTATCCAGATTCAGTGAGCAATCCTGCCTTAAATAGTAAGAGAGTGAGGAAGACCCTGATTGTCAACCTATATTCTCCATGTGCACATACTCACACATACATACACACAGATACACATACACACACACACACACACACACACCCCAAAATGGGGGAGGGCATGGGGATTTATTTGGGCCCATAGGTTCAGAGATCTTAGTTTGTGGTTGTTTGGTCAATTGTTTTGGGCTGAGGTAGGCAAAGCATTGGTGGAAGGGTGTGGAGGAGCAGAGCTGCTCACCTCTTGGTGGCCAGGAGAGAGTGGGATCCTAAGTCCTGAGGGACAAGGTGTATCCTTCAGTGACAGTCTCCTAGTGACATCCTTCCTCCTGCTAAACCATACCTCTTAAAATTTCCACCATCTTCTAATAGTACCATCAATTTTGGAATCTATCAGCAGATTACCTCATTGCTGAGGGGTTAACCCTAATGATGTAGCTATTCTGCCAAGCCTACATCTGCACAATTTTGCATACCTAAGTCTTCAGCACCTATCCAAACCATGACAGCCACTCACAGAGTCAGTTCTTGATACAATTTCTTGATCTCTCGAGATACCACCCAGGGTAGCCTTTCTGAGTAATGTTCCATTATTGTGGATGTGAATTTAAAGTTCTTATTAGCAACTGATGGCTTGTGATATATGTGCAAGGAAAAGGCATTCAAAAAGAAAGTAAGTTATATATTCTTTAGGGTGTAACAATATGTTGTGTGGCAATTTCTTCTGAGATAAACCTTTCGTCTTGGTTGGAAGCTCCTCAAGATACAGGATATTCTCAGAGGAAGTGAAACACTCCGTCTTGCTGGGAATCTCTTTAAGACCATAAAATAAACAACTCACAGGCTTTAGCAACACCAACTCCCCCCAAGCCTATGTAGGCAGTAAGGGCTACTGAAAGTCACTTTCAGATAAGCTGAGCTGCCTAGAAGGGTCTCAGAGCAGGTGAACCCCCTGGAATAGAGACCAGCCAAGCTGTCTGGAAGAGACAACTTTTTTTAAAACTTATTTTTTATTGCTTTATAAATAATACCATTCAAAATTTCCACTTCCTTCCCTCCTCCCACTTCCCCACTCCCCTTCCTCCCTCCCCCTCCCTCCTTATTAGAGGGCAGGGTGCCCTGCCCTAAGGGAAGTCCAAGGCCCTCCCCCCTCCATCCAGGCCTAGGAAGGTGTGCATCCAAATAGGCTAGGATCCCAAAAGGCCAGTACATGCAGTAGAGGCAAATCCCAGTGCCATTATCATTGGCTTCTCAGTCTGCCCCAATTGTCAGGCACATTCAGAGGGTCCAGTTTGATCCCATGCTCATTCAGTCCCAGTCCAGCTGGCTTTGGTGAGCTCCCATTAGATCAGGAACACTATTTCAGTGGGTGGACACACCCCTCCTGGTTCTGACTTCTTGCTCATATTCTCCCTCCTTCTGCTCTTCAACTGGACCTTGGGAGCTCAGTCCAGTGCTCCGATGTGGGTCTCTGTCTTAGAAGACACAGACAACCTTTAACCTGCTCAGATGCCTGCAGTTTGTGTGTGCTGTGTGCTCCAGGTTTCCAGCTTTCACGAGCTGTCACTTATACTGGGGTGGGCTTTTAGTGATGCAGCTGTGCTTAGTCATTTCTGTTCCTGTAAGTAGACCTTTACCCATATTCTTCTAAGTAGCCCCAATAAAACTCATTGGTTCACTAGTATGGAATTTGGTAGTATCCTTCCTTACTTTTTTTTTTTGTTGTTGTTGTTGTTGGTTCCCTATCTGGATTTCATGTCTCCCCTGGACTGGTGTCAACACAACACCACCAAAGTAGGCTAGGTAATGTTCAGGGTAGCTACGATTGTCTTGTGATCATACAAAGCAAAATGCATATTAGAGAATGTCCCTCAATAATAGAGTAACTGTTGCACGTAAAAGGCCTTGGCTGGGTTTCAGGTGGGGGGATACACTAAGGGGAGTGGGGTGGGAGAGTTGTTTATTTAACTTTGTTGTGTTTGAGATATGCTGGTCTCAGACTAGTTCTGTGGCAAAAACCAATCTTGAAGACCTGAAGAATTAGGCTCCCTAGTTCCCTGTAATGGTAATAGGATCTGAAATACCTAGTTAGAAGTAATTGGTCTGAAATGATAAATTTTTGACATTGTCTCTCAAATATTCATAAAGGAAAAAGTGTAAATGAGTATAATGAGGAAGGAAGAGAACAGAGACTGAAGTGAGTAGAAGACTTGAGGTTTGTCGTGTTAGAAATAAGAGTTAACAGTGGTAGCAAAGGAGATGACTGTGATGGTACACACTAATCACAGCACAGAAAGTAGAAGCAGGAGGACAGAAATCTAAGCTAGACTGAGCTATATAGTGAAACTCATCTTAAAATGCACACATACTTTAAATATATTCACATACAGTTTTTTTTTTTTTAATATGGGAAACAGGGCTGGGGAGTTACAGGAATGAGGACCTGAGTTCTGTCGTCAACCACACACAAAAATCTGGCCATCCCAGCCAGCCCTGGGGAGGCAGAGGCAGGTAGATCCCTGAGTATCATTGGCCATCTGTCCAATGTAGCCTACCTGGATAGTGTCATTGTGATGAAAGACTCTGTCTCAGACAAGAAGAGTGGGTAATGCCTGAGAAAGGGCACCCAAAGTTGTTCTGTGGTCTGGCGTACACATGGATGGACAGGGACAGACATGGGGACAGACACACAGATGCAGAAAAGATTTTATGAACAGTTGTGGGGCTTCAGAGCACTTACTACTTAAGAATAGAATGTGTTTGCCTTCTGTATTTTACTGATTTCTTTTTTGCAACGCTGGGGGTGAAGCCCAGGTATCTATGCATGCTAGACAAGAACTCAACTGCTGGGTACCCCACCTCTATCTAATATATCATATATTAGTGATATGTTTAAAAGGCTGGAATTATGGTCCTATGAATCTCCTGTTGCCCTTCACTGTGAAATTCTGCAAGCATTTTCTCTCCCAAAGATACTAATTTAGAGCATTCTTGAATGCCATTTTGAGATCTGTCAATACCCACCACGACCACCACCCCATTACACATACATGCCTAACTTCCCACAAGGCAGAATGTATTCTAAATGCTGAAAGATAAAGACATGGGCAGAATGGCTTCTCAAAGAAAATAGAATCTCTGAAATGTATGGAAAGGTTGACATCCAGCAGGCTTCAAGCCAAGGATGGTCTTCAGGAGTGCTTTTGTAGTGTAGCTTTTGGAACATTTCTAGTCCTTGGGGGTGGAGTTTCTATTTCTTGCTGAAATGCAAGCCCTATCTTTAATCATTCAGGGCAGGCACTCTTCAACTTAGAATGGTGCTCAGATTCAATAAACCCATTATAAATTGAAATATTATAAAGGCACAAATGCATTTAGTTCATCAAACCTACCTCACATTATAGCAGGGTATCTTATTGTGTTTGTTATCATAAAATACGAGACTGGGTAGTTTACACAGGAGATTATTTCTTTGCAGGTTGGAAATCCAACATCACAGCATAGCAGATTGGTATCTGGTGATGTCTGCTTCCTGGTACATTGATGGTTTCTTCTTCTTACTGTATCTTCACAAGTGGGGGTTCAGGGGGCTTTCTGGGATCTCTTAAAGCACACTAACCCCACATATAAGGCTCCATGCTTGTGACCTCATCACTTCCTCAAACCCAGTCCTTTTAGTAGTGAATATATCACTTTGGGGATGAGGCTATAACAGGAGTTTGACCAGGTTTGGAGGTACTGTCATCTAGGCACATGGCTTTGTAGATTAGAATGAGTGTCATAGAGAATAACATTTTTCCTTTGCAACAGAAACTTGCATACCCCTCTTCTTAGATCATATCAATAAGCACATTTGTGACCCAGCAGGTCTCTTTGGAAATACTTCTTTACAAACTGGTAAAACAAAACAGAGTCATTACTAAGTGTTGTTTGCCAGCACCATGAAAACCCATGGTAATCATTTCTGAATATGTTTTAATGCAGCCAATCCAGGGCGAGCACTACAAGTGCTTTGCTGGATCCAGGAAGGGAAATGATGATTGAAATTTGTTTTCTTTATAGTATGAGTGGGGGGAATCAGCCAAAGCACCAACATATCTCTCACCACAACACTACTAAATTAATCAGTGTACCAACCCAGTGTCTCAGGAGCCAGAAGGACTGAGAGAGGGTCTGAAGGAAGGCAGCTTTGTAGTGAAGCCTACAAGAAAACTTCAGGCCAGTACATGCACTGCATTCTGCATGTGCTCCATGGAGCACTGTTGTATGGAGAATGATGCACGAAATACAAGTTTCTGGCTGAAAAAAAATCAATCCATACAGGCAAAATTCAGAGGACGAGGAGAAGGGGACTGGCACCAAATCAGCCACCACCATTATCCTTCACAGCTAATTTTTCCTCATAATATGAACATGTGGATCTCCAAAGAAGGCTTCTTGTGCCACATGGATACCCCATAGAAGTCTTCAGAAGGTGCAGTGAACTGAGAGCAGGAATCTTCTCAGGAGGCTATATCCCTTGGGCTTGAGTTAGACTTACTTGCACTTGTATGTTTTTTCACGTGTGTGGGTACATAGTATGCACATATGTGTGAAGGCTAGAGGTCAACCTCCCGTAACATTCCTCAGATTCTACCCAAGAGTAGACGAGAGTTCACACTGCCCTCAACTCAGCTGATAAAGCCACGCTGGCCTGCCAGTGAACCCAAGGGCTCCACCTGACTCTGCTTACCCAGCTCTTGGATTGTAATTCTGTGAAAACATGCCTAGCTTTTTAACTTGGTTTCTGGGACTGGAACTCTGGTTCTCATGCTTTCTCTACAAATACTCCACCAGTTGAGCTATTTATTATCTCTCCAGTCCTAGGCTTGGGTTTTTATTTCATTTCATGATTGCAAGAGGATGATGAAGCTATTTAGCTCTGGGCAACTTGCACATTTATTTACTGCTGAACCTTAAGTGACAGTGTGGGATCTGCATGTACATGGAATTTTATTTTTGAAAAAACTTACAAATTGTACAGCCTAGAAGTATCAGGAAAAAAATGTAACGAATGTATGAAATATATGTAAAGAATAGTCTTTCCATTTACATACATTATGGATATTGTAAAATATATAGAAACATATAAAGTTAGAACTGACCTATTGGGGGTGGTGCATGCATTTAATTCTAGCATTTGGGAGGCAGAGGCAGACCTATCTCTTGAGTTCGAGGCCATCCTGGTCTACAGAGTGAGTTCCCAGGAAAGTCAGGGCTACAGAGAGGAACCTTGTGTCAAAAAAACGAAATGAAACCAAAAAAGTTAAAGAGTTTAAAGGCTCAGGTATAGCCCAGTAGTAGAATGTTATTAGTATGTGTGATAGTGCTGAATATAAAAATAATATTTGAACTTGCTCATTTTTGTTGACTTGACACAAGCTTAGACGTATCTGGGAAGAAGCAACTTCAACTGAGGAATTGCCTTCATCAGATTGGCTTACAGGCAAGTGTGTGGGGTATTTACTGATTGATTGATTGATTGATATGGGAAAACAGTCTGTTTTCTTGGTAATGCAGTTGACTTCAGGGCAGAGAAGCATTAAGGTGCACGATCATTCCATTCAATCCTGGCTGTGTCTTTGAGTTCCTTACCTTGTCTTTGTACCTAAGAGCCTGAATCTCAGCATAGTTACCCACCAATTTTCAGGTTGCTTGATGAACCTGAATAATTTTTAGCCATTTGTTGTTTTTAGTGGAAGTCTTTCTTTGAATCCTGAGACTATCCCATTGTAGAAAGCTGTGTCGTGTAGGTTGAGTTAAGATATGTGCACTCCAAAACTCAAGTCCAAGTGGATTAAAGACCTCAATATCAGTTCAAACACACTGAACCTGATTGAAGAGAAAGTGGGAAGTACTCTACAACACGTGGGCACAGGAGACCACTTCCTACGTATAACCCCAGCAACACAGACAGTAAGGGCCTCATT